>NC_057810.1:138741503-138749404 GCF_018294505.1 Triticum aestivum | reverse complement strand
CGAGGGGCTGCGGCGGCGGCGACTTGGGGCTCCAGGGGGGGCCCCGGGGTGGTATTTAAAGGGGAGGGGGAGGCAGCTTGGAGGAGGGGCCAAGGCAGCGGCGGCGACGGAGTCCGGCTTGGACTCCTGTCCAAGCGGCAGCGAGGAGGCACGCGCGCGGGGGGGCGGCGGCTGGCGCGGGCCTGCCTAGCTCGGCTGGGCCTTAGGCCCAGTCGGGCGCGGGGAAGATTTTTTTTAAATAATTTCGCCGACAGAAAATAAATCCTAGAAAATAAAATAAAAACCTAAAAATGCCAAAACAAATTTTCACCGTCTAAATAAAATATTTAGAACGAGATGAACATTTTGTTGGCACCTAAAATGCAATTTTAAAAATGTGCATATTTTTCTAATGCAAATAAAATCCAAATAAACTCAAATAAAAACAAACAGATGATTTTAATCATTTTTCCTCCAATATTTCAATTGTTTTGGAGAAGTCATATTTTCTCCTCTCATATATTTTTATAAGAAATATTTTTCGGAGAGAAAAATAATTAAAATAAAAAATCCTCGTTTTACTATTTGATAGGAATCAAATATGAAAATCGGGAAATCCCCAACTCTCTCCGAGGGTCCTTAAGTTGCTTAGGATTTTCGAGGATTGCGGAGCGGAAATGCAATAAAATATGATATGCATGGATGATCTATGTATAACATTCCAAATTGAAAATTTGGGATGTTACAAACCTACCCCCCTTAAGATGAATCTCGCCCTCGAGATTCGGGTTGGTCAGAAAACAGGTGAGGGTGGTCCTTGCGAAGATCATCCTCTCGTTCCCAGGTGGCTTCATCCTCGGTATGGTGGCTCCACTGAACTTTGCAAAATTTGATAACCTTGCTGCGAGTGACTCGACTGGCAAACTCAAGAATCTTTACTGGCTTCTCCTCATAAGTCAAATCACTATCTAGCTGAATTGCCTCCAAGGGTACTGTATCTCTTAACGGTATATCAGCCATCTCAGCAAGACACTTCTTCAGCTGTGAGACGTGGAACACATCGTGAACACCTGGCAGTCCTTCAGGTAACTCCAACTTGTAGGCAACTTCTCCCATCCGTTCCAAAACACGATATGGTCCTACAAATCTTGGGGCTAGTTTTCCCTTAACTCCAAAACATTTCACTCCTCGCAAGGGTGATACTCGCAGATATGCTCTATCTCCAATTTCATAAGTTACCTCCTTGCGTTTCGAGTCTGCATAACTTTTCTGCCTGGACTGAGCTACCTTCAGTCTATCACGAATTAGCTTAACCTTCTCCTCCGACTCTTTGATCAGGTCTGGTCCAAATAGTTGTCGGTCTCCTACCTCATCCCACATCAACGGTGTTCTGCATCTGCGTCCATACAGAGCTTCGAACGGTGCCATCTTCAAACTGGCTTGGTAGCTATTGTTTTATGAAAACTCTGCGTAAGGCAAATTGTCATCCCAACTAGATCCATAATCTAGCGCAGAGGCTCTCAACATGTCTTCCAGTATTTGGTTGACTCTCTCAGTCTGTCCATCTGTCTGCGGGTGGAATGCTGTACTGAACTCCAATCTCGTACCCAAGGTCTGGTGTAACTGATGCCAAAACTTTGAAGTAAACTGTGTCCCTCAATCTGATATGATGCTCCTCGGGACTCCATGCAAACATACGATCCTGGACATATATATCTTGGCCAACTTTGCACTTGTATAGGTGGTTTTCACCAGGATAAAGTGAGCCACTTTGGTCAAGCGATCCACTACTACCCATATTGAGTCATATCCTGCCTTGGTCCTGGGTAGTCCGGTGATAAAGTCCATGCCAAGTTTATCCCACTTCCATTCGGGTATCGACATAGGCTGTAATAGTCATGCTGGCTTCTGATGCTCTGCCTTCACTCTTTGACATACATCACATACGGCCACATACTCGGCGATATCCTTCTTCATACCAATCCACCAGGAACGTTCTTTTAAATCCAAATACATCTTGGTGTTTCCGGGGTGTATCGAGTATGGTTAGTCATGAGCCTCCTAAAGTATTAACTTCCTGATCTCTGGGTTATTGGGCACATAAACTCGGTCCTCAAACCATAAGGTATCGTGCTCATCCTCACGAAAACCTTTGGCCTTTCCTTTGCTCATCTTCTCCTTTATCTCGGAAATATCTTTGTCCTCCTCTGAGCTTCTCGAATTTTGTTCAACAAGGTCGACTGAACCTCCATTGTTGCAACTAAACCTCTTGGAACAATCTCCAATCAAAGTTCCATGATATCCTCAGCTAACTCCTTCGGCAATCCCTTACTTTCAAGTATATTGGCATAACTCTTCCGGCTCAAAGCGTCTGCTACAACATTGGCCTTTCCTGGATGATAGTGTAGCTTCATATCGTAATCCTTTATAAGTTCCAACCATCTCCTCTGTCTAAGGTTCAGCTCCTTTTGCGTGAAAATATACTTCAAACTCTTATGATCCATGTACACATCACAATGGTTTCCAATAAGGTAATGTCTCCAAGTCTTTAATGCATGCACTACGGCTGCTAACTCCAAATCATGCGTGGCATAGTTCAACTCATGGGGCTTCAGTTGTCGTGAGGCATAAGAAACAACTTTTCCGTCCTGCATAAGCACACATCCAAGTCCCAAGCGAGAGGCGTCACAATACACTTGAAACTCCTTATGTAAATCTGGCAATGTTAGCACTGGGGTTGTAGTTAAATGTTTCTTCAACTCCTGAAAACTTGCCTCGCAATCTTCTGTCCATTTAAAGATAGTATCCTTCTTCAATAATTCAGTCATTGGCTTTACAAGCTTGGAAAAATTCTCAATGAATCTCCGATAGTATCCCGCGAGTCCAAGGAAACTGCGGATCTCGCCAACTGAAGTGGGTGCCAACCATTCAGTGACCGACTCAACCTTACTGGGGTCTACTGCTATACCTTCTCCTAATATAACATGCCCAAGAAATCCAACTTCCTTCAACCAAAATTCGCACTTGCTGAACTTGGCGTATAACTGGTGTTCCCTGAGTTTCTCAAAACTAATCGCAAGTGCTCCTTGTGCTCCTCTTCATTCTTCAAGTATACCACAATATCATTGATAAACACCACAACGAATTTGTCCAAATACTCCATGAACACTTTGTTCATCATACTCATGAAATAGGCAGGGGCGTTTGTCAGTCCAAACGACATGACCGTATACTCGTATAATCCATACCGTATGGTGAACGCTGTCTTTGGTATATCCTTCTCTCGGATCTTCAACTGATGGTATCCTGATCGTAGATCAATCTTCGAAAACACCTTAGCTCCTTGCAGCTGATCAAACAGATTATTGATCATCGGTAGTGGATACTTGTTCTTAATCGTTACTTCATTCAGGGCCCGATAATCAACAACCATCCTCAGGGATTTATCCTTCTTCTTGACCAAAAGTACTGGAGCTCCCCAAGGTGATGAACTCCTTCGAATATAAACTTTCTCCAACAACTCCTTGATCTGTTTCTTAATTTCCTCCAGATCATTTGCGGGCATCCGATAGGGTCTCTTGGATATTGGCCCTGTACCTGGCAATAGCTCTATCAAAAACTCAATGTCTCGATCCGGTGGCATGCCTGGTAACTCTTCTGGAAAAACATCCGGGTAATCCTTTACTACAGGCACTTCCTCCTGCACAACTCCTGTAAGGGCATTCACTTGGGTCCTCCTAGGCACATGCCTAGATACGTACTTAATCCTTTTCCCCTCCGGGGTGGTGAGATAAATTGACTTACTAGCACAGTCAATACTTCCTCCATACTTTGACATCCAGTCCATACCTAATATCACATCCAATCCTTGTGACTCCAAGATAATTAGGTCAGACAGAAAAACATGAGTCCCAATGGTTAGGGGTATCTGGTTGCACCATCGGCTAGCCGTATACTCTGCTCCAGGCGAGCTTACTAAAAGAGGGGTCCTCAGGGTTTGGGTTGGTAGGTTAAACTTATCCACGACTCCCCTTGATATGTATGAATATGATGCACCAGTATCGAAAAGAATAAGAGCGGTAAATGACTTAACCAAAAACTTACCTATTACCGCGTCCGGCTGTTCTTCAACCTCCTCCACGTTAACGTGGTTCACTTGTCCTTTGTTGAATGGATTAGGCTTCTTCCCGGCGCTTCCGTTTCCGTTTCCATTCCTTCCTTCAGGGCAATCATTGGCATAATGTCCAGTCTTCTCGCACTTAAAGCAAGTAACCTGACTTAAGTCTCTCTTGGCGGGTGTGGTTGGATTGGAGCGATTCTGATTGTTGTTAGCTCCGTTCCCATTTCCATTCTTACCACCATTGTGGTTATGCGATCCTCCTCCAGTGTGGGTGTGGCCTCCATCGTTATGAACAAGTCCTCCCGAATTCGGGGTTAAGCGAGGCTTCTGCTGAACTCCTGAGTTATACTTCCCTTGTCCATACTTCCTCTTACGGCTCTCAATCTGCTGCCGCTTCCCTTCAATCATAAGAGCCTTATCTACCAACTCCTGGTAGTTGTTGAAGGTTGCCACCATCAACTGCATGCTCATCTCATCATTCAACCCTTTCATAAACTTCTCCTACTTTGCGGCATCTGTGGTCACATCATTAGGGGCATAACGTGGTAACTTGCTAAAATCATCCACGTACTAGCCAACAGTACGGTTCCCCTGGCGTAAATTGCAAAACTCCCGCTTATTCATCTGCATAGCTCCAGTGGAAACATGGGCAGTACGAAAAGCCTGCTGAAACTGTGCCCATGTGACAGTGTCGATAGGATAGGTGGCTGTGAAATTCTCCCACCATGCTGCTGCAGGTCCATCCAGTTGGTGTGCGGAAAAATGCACCTTCTCCACATCTGTGCACCCTACGGTGGTCAACTCCCTTCTGATACGGCGTAGCCAATCATCAGCAACTATTGGCTTGGTGCTACTGGAAAACACCGGCGGCTGTAACCTTAGAAAACGGGCTAGGTTGTCCACTGGTGGCGGGTTGTTGTTGTTATTGTTGTTGTTGTTGCCCTGGTTCTGAACTAGCAATTGCATCAAAGCATTCTGCTGCTGGATCAACTAGGTGAGTTCCAGTGGGAAAGCAAAACCGGTGTCATGTCTCGGAGGCATCTGATGGGTTTAGATGGAAGAGATTAGAATAGAAAAAGGTCTAGCGAGAAAGCACTACCCATATGCACATGAGACAAACACAATCATTTCACTCAATCAATCAAGCAAGGGCATACAACAGTCTAGAACTATCGCAAAAGTGCTCAACTACTACTAAATACATGGGGGAATACTACTAATATATGGTGGTCATCTAGAAATTTTGATCGGTGGAAGATTCCATGTTGTCTGCTCCATCTTCGTCTTCATAGTCATCATCACTATGATCAGAATCAGTGTCGTCGATGATGATGTAGTTTTTTGGGCAAGTGGGGTCGTCGTCTTCTTCTCCCGGTGCTGGTCCTCCCATGAATATTCCGATCTTCTTAACCAGGTCATCGTCCTTCTCCAGTAGTGTCTTGATTTCCTCCTCATATCCATCGCGGGTGAACTTGAGTTCTTCCTCTAGCTCGATGATCCTAGTTTTTGCCTTCTTCAATTCCATCATGTTTGCGCACATCTGGTTCTCCTGACGTCGAATGTGCTGGTTTAGCTCCTGGATAAAAGCTGCAATGGATCTATCTTTCCTGGTGTTGATTATTTCCCATTACTCATCTCGGCGCCCACATATTTGATAGGTAGTTTCCTTGAGTTCCCTGTTGTAGACTTCTCCAATGCATCCCATGGTAATGTGGGCTGCCATTCTCTTGCCTAGACTCTAGGTTGGTGCATCGAAAGAAAATTTTATGGGTTTAAAAGTTGGCGAGAACGTCCTTCCTGGAACTTGTACTTGAATCAACCAGCGCTCTTCTTCTGGTAAGGTGGCGTTGTACGTCCTGGTGAAACTTGGTATTCCAATGTTCAAGTATCTAGTGACTTCCTTCAAGTGGCGACCAAAAGGTGTATCCTCATCCGGTTGCGCGAACTTATTCTTCATCTCCGTCATCCTAAAGAGTGGAAAAGGAAGAGGAGTCAGAAATGAGTAGAGAAGAGTGACCTATGGTTTATCTTAGTGGTTGTGTCCTACACTCAGCGTGTGCTCTAATACCATCTTGTAGCGACCCGACCTCAAACGGTCAAGTCTCTGTGCCTCAGTGTCATCCCTGGACCAGTAATGCTGACACGCACAATACTCGAAGGATTTATAACAGAGTAGCAATCACACACTTATTACATCGAATGTCTCAAAAGAGAACTTATTACAATAATATGGCTTAAGGCCATCTAATGCGATAACATCGGAAGGCTTGGAAGATAAAGTGAGTCCATCAACTCCAATGGCATAGCTGAGCTGCACGGCAACGACCTAACGAACCTTACTCCTCGTCTGAAAAGTCTGCAACATAATACGTTGCAGCCCGAAAACGGGTCAGCACATGGAATATGCTGGCAATATAACACAGTAGAGCAAGAACAGAATAATGTTATCACTACATGCATATATGGCTGGTGGAAAGCTCTATGGTTATAGTTTTTTTTTGCGAAAAGCAAATTTTCCCCTACAATAAAGGAATAAATTTTATTTTAACTATCATGGTGGTTGAAACATTGAGAAGGTATAACCCCAACTCAATCCCAAATTATAGTAATTAACAACCCAACAATATTAATTATGAGTGTTGAGATACATGTGATAACCCAAGTACTAGATACTCAAGAATTGTCCATAACCGGGGACACGGCTAACCATGATTAGATTGTACACTCTGCAGAGGTTTGCGCACTTCTCCCCACAAGACCCGATCGCCTCCGTTGGATTTCTCGCACTGCATGGTGTTTGAGAGGTGGATGACCGAGACATAATCTTTCAGGAACATTAACTCTCTACTCCGGGTAGACCATACGAAACCTACAAAACCCACTACCTGCCGATCTACCTCTTCAAGAGCTTCACGTAACTTACTCAACTATGCTAGAGCCCATAGTAGCTTGTGGCTGCACACGGAAGTTTCTAGCATGAATTATCTCAGTTCCCTTTAAGCCTGGGTGGCGGTCCATAGGAAGATCACGCGGGTACCCCGGGATTTCCAAAAAATAAAAACAGACAACACTGGGTTCCCCAGGTTCCTCAATCCACCCAGATGTGTATTAAAGTTGCCACCTTAAGTAAACCATTAATTAACAATCTCACATCTGTCATGGATTCACGCAAACCCAAACCACGTCTACGAGCATAGCATGGCAATATAAGCAACGCATAGAAGTAACTCCCAAGGGTTTGATAATAAACAGGGCAATAGGTTTTACCTCAGCAACTACTTCCCAACCCACAAGTTAATGGCATCCTAATCATGCAAAGTTTGAGGATTGAACTAATGCAATAAAAACTGGGTATGGAAAGAGTATGATCAATGTGTTACTTGCCTTGCTGACGATCCGTGAATCCTAGAGACTCGTAGTAACACGCTTCGCACTCCGGGAATTCTAGCGTAAACAAACAATAACATACATAAGCAACTAGCAAAGATGCACAAGCAAAACATCAAATAAAAGAGATTGACCAGAAAATTCAAAGATGCACAAGCAAAACTAGCAAAGACGAACGTATAGACGAACGTCCGCTAAATAGAAGAACCGTGAAAGAACCGGCAAACCGATCTAAAAAAACTGAACTAGGGTTTAAAAAAACTGAATCAGTTTTCAAAAAAAACCGGGCGGCGGCGGATCGGCGCGTTACCTCCGGCGGGGCAGCTCAGCGGCGCGGGGCGGCTGCGGTAGCGGCGGCAGGCGGCGGCGCGGGTGGCTGCAGGCGGCAGCGGGTAGCTGCAGCGGTGGGGCGGGC
>NC_057810.1:138711886-138741130 GCF_018294505.1 Triticum aestivum | reverse complement strand
CTGGCGCGGGGAAGATATTTTTTAAATAATTTTGCCAATAGAAAATAAATCCTAGAAAATAAAATAAAAACCTAAAAATGCCAAGACAAATTTTCACCGTCTAAATAAAATATTTAGAACGACATGAACATTTTCTTGGCCCCTAAAATGGAATTTTAAAAACGTGCATATTTTTCTAATGCAAATAAAATCCAAATAAACTCAAATAAAATCAAACAAATGATTTTAATCATTTTTCCTCCAATATTTCAATTGTTTTGGAGAATTCGTATTTTCTCCTCTCATTTATTTTTATAAGAAATATTTTTCGAAGAGAAAAATAATTAAAATCAAAAATCCTCGTTTTACTATTTGATAGAAATCAAATATGAAAACCGGGAAATCCCCAACTCTCTCTGAGGGTCCTTGAGTTGCTTAGGATTTTCAAGGATTGCGGAGCGGAAATGCAATAAAATATGATATGCATGGATGATCTATGTATAACATTCCAAATTGAAAATTTGGGATGTTACATGTGAACTAAGTTATGTACTATGGATGTGTAGTTGTGAACTAAGTTGGAACTATGTTGTTGCTTTAAGTTGTGACCTAAGTTGAACTCTAGTATGTTGTGTAAGAATCTATTAGTTATGTTGCATCAAGCTATCCTTTATGATTTGAGTTGCTTGTCATAGTTGGTTGATATGTTAGATGATTTAAGTTGTTGTCATAGTTGCTGTCATAGTGGTTACTCTACTCATTTAGGGTTCGTCGACGTCGAGAACCCTCTAAGCCATTGTGGTTAGTCATTTAGGGTCCATCGACATCGAGAACCCCCTAAACCATAGTGGTTAGTCATTTAGGCTCCATCGACATCGAGAACCCCCTAAACCATAGTGGTTAGTCATTTAGGGTCCGTCGACATCGAGAACCCCATAAACCATAGTGGTTAGTCATTTAGGACCCGTCGACATCGAGAACCCCCTAAACCATAGTGGTTAGTCATTTAGGCTCCGTCGATGTCGAGAACCACTAAACCATAGCGGTTACTCATTTAGGCTCCGTCGACGTCGAGAATCCCTAAACCATAGTGGTTAGTCATTTAGGCTCCGTCGACGTCGAGAACCCCTAAACCATAATAATCATCAAACCTTAACATTGCCAATAACACTAATCATCAAATCTCATCATCAAACATTGACAAGGCCAACCAAACTAATCATCAAATCTCATCATCAAAGCTTAACATTGCCAACAAAATTATCTCATGTAAGATAGTTGATAACAATTCAGTACACTCAAACATAATCATCCAACCAGTTTGACTTGTTGGTTCAGTATAGTCAAACCTAAGCATCCAACCATGGTTCATGACACAAAACATTGATCAGTACATTGTTTTGAGAAACAACAACTCATGACACTCATTTGTAACCACTGGCAGAAAACCAAGTCATCCAACCAGTGTGACTTCTTGGTTCAGAAGATGTAGAAGGAGTTGCATATCTTGGGGCAGTGAATGGCCTTGCACCACTAGTTAATGGCTGTGACCTTGCACCAGATCTTGCACCAGACCTTGCACCAGATCTTGCAGGTGGAGGATGTGATCTTGCAGGTGGAGGCTGCTGCTGTGATCTTGCAGGTGGGGGCTATGATCTTGCAGGTGTAGGTTGTTGCTGTGATCTTGCAGGTGTCTTGCAAAAAGAAGTGAGGTTGGTATTAGTAGTCAACATAAAAATATTAAGAAATGCACTAGTCAACTAATACAAAAGCAGTGAGATTGGTATTACCACATGCTTGTTTTTCCTCATAGCCAAATCTGGTCTCAAGTGTTTCAAGCAGTTGGTGTATCTATGGCCTTGGAGACCACAGTTAGAGCATGTTGTTGTGGCCATTCTACTGTTGTCCTTTGGCTTTGGCACTTCAAACTTGCCCTTGATCCTCTTCTCTTTCTTTCTTCCTCTCCTAACATGAAATTCTGGTGGCTCTATGTCTGGTCCAGGTGTCCTTATCCAGTCATGTTCACCAGGAACATGAAAGATCATAGGTTCATATGCTGCCAGATAAAATGGTTTTTTGAAGAATTTACAAACAAAGTCCTCTGGAAACCTTTTGGCCTTGTTAATTGCTGAAATTGCATGGTTGCATGGCATGCTACTCAGGTCCCATTTTCTGCAACCACATGTATAATTATCCAAGTTCACAGGGTGTGTTTGCTGCCCACTGGTCACTTGCCATAAATTAACACCAGCTTGAATGGGTTTGCAGTATATGGCCCTCTCCTTTTCCAGCTCTAGCTTCTCAGCATAATGTGGTGTGATCTCCCGGAAAGATGCCTTTCCTCTCTCTCTATTCTTATGCCACCTCACCATTTGCTTGTCCTTAATACCATCAACCATATTCCTAATAGGCTTTTTTCCTAAAATCAAGGATATACTTGTTGAACACCTCAGATAGGTTATTAACAACCAAATCTGTCTTGCAGTTAGTGTCAAAAGCATGCCTAGCCCATGTTTTCTTAGGAATTCCATTAAGCCAGATCCAAGCATCCTCACACTCATTTCTCAAATCATTCATAGCAATATTAAACATATGTTCATTGTAAGCATAACTGGCATTATCCATGCATTTCTTTAGATCTTCCCCCCCTAAAACCAGCATTCTGGAAATTTGCATACAAGTGTCTAAGACAATATCTCTGGTGGCCGTTTGGAAATACTATATTCACTGCATTGAGTAACCCCTGTTGAAATTACACAGCAGACTAAGCTACTGACTACAGATATAGTTGAAGATAGACAGCTAACTATGATACTGAAATCACACAGCAAACTATGTACTTACTGAAGGAAATATGCTCTAGAGGCAATAATAAAGTTATTATTTATTTCCTTATTTCATGATAAATGTTTATTATTCATACTAGAATTGTATTAACAGGAAACATAATACATGTGTGAATACATAAACAAACATAGTGTCACTAGTATGCCTCTACTTGACTAGCTCGTTGAATCAAAGATGGTTAAGTTTCCTAGCCATAGGCATGAGTTGTCATTTGATTAACGGGATCACATCATTAGAGAATGATGTGATTGACTTGACCCATTCCGTTAGCTTAGCACTTGATCATTTAGTATGTTGCTATTGCTTTCTTCATGACTTATACATGTTCCTATGACTATGAGATTATGCAACTCCCGTTTACCAGAGGAACACTTTGTGTGCTACCAAACGTCACAACGTAACTGGGTGATTATAAAGGTGCTCTACAGGTGTCTCCAAAGGTACTTGTTGAGTTGGTGCATTTCGAGATTAGGATTTGTCACTCCGATTGTCGGAGAGGTATCTCTGGGCCCTCTTGGTAATGCACATCACTATAAGCCTTGCAAGAAATGTGACTAATGAGTTAGTTGCGGTATGATGCATTACATAACGAGTAAAGAGACTTGCCGGTAACGAGATTGAACTAGGTATTGAGATACCAATGATCAAATCTCGGACAAATAACATACCGATGACAAAAGGAACAACGTATGTTGTTATGCGGTTTGACCGATAAAGATCTTCGTAGAATATGTGGGAGCCAATATGAGCATCCAGGTTCCGCTATTGGTTATTGACCGGAGACGTGTCTCGGTCATGTCTACATAGTTCTCGAACTCGTAGGGTATGCATGCTTAACGTTCGGTGACAATTTATATTATGAGTTATGTGTTTTGATGTACCGAAGGTAGTTCGGAGTCCTAGATGAGATCGGGGACATAACGAGGAGTCTCGAAATGGTCGAGACGTAAAGATCGATATATTGGACGACTATATTCGGACATCGGAAAGGTGTCGAGTGATTCGGGTATTTATCGGAGTACTGGAGAGTTACGGAATTCGCCGGGGAGTATATGGGCCTTATTGGGCTTTAGGGGAAAGAGAGAGGAGAGGCTGCGCCCCCCCCCCCAAGGCCTAGTCCGAATTGGACTAGGGGAAGGGGTTGCGCCCCCTCCTTCCTTCTATTCTCTTTTCCCTTTCCTTGACTCCTACTCCTACTACATGGAAGGGGGGAATCCTACTCCGGTGGGAGTAGGACTCCCCAGGGCGCGCCATAGAGAGGGACGACCCCTCCCCTCCTCTCCTCCTTTATATACTGAGGCAAGGGGCAACCCATACACACAAGTTGATCTATTGATCTCTCCCAGCCGTGTGCGGTGCCCCCCTTCACCATATTCCACCTCGGTAATATCGTAGCGGTGCTTAGGCGAAGCTCTGCGTCGATAGCATCATCGACACCGTCAACACGCCGTCGTGCTGATGGAACTCTCCCGTGAAGCTCTGCTAGATCGGAGTCCGCGGGACGTCATCGAGTTGAACGTGTGCTAAACTCGGAGGTGCCGTACGTTCGGTACTAGGATCGGTCGGATCGTGAAGACGTATGACTACATCAACCACATTGTGCTAACGCTTCCGCTTTTGGTCTATGAGGGTACGTGGACGACACTCTCCCCTCTTGTTGCTATGCATCACCATGATCTTGCGTGTGCGTAGAATTTATTTTTTGAAATTACTACGTTCCCCAAGAGTGGCATCCGAGCCAGGTTTTATGCGTAGATGTTATATGCACGAGTAGAACACAAGTGAGTTGTGGGCGATACAAGTCATACTTCTTACCAGCATGTCATACTTTGGTTCAGGGTATTGTTGGATGAAGCGGCTCGGACCGACATTACACGTACGCTTACGCGAGACAGGTTCTACCGACGTGCTTTGCACACAGGTGGCTGGCGGGTGTCTATTTTTCCAACTTTAGTTGAACCGAGTGTGGCTACGCCTGGTCCTTGTGAAGGTTAAAACAACACTAACTTGACGAAATATCGTTGTGGTTTTGATGCGTAGGTAAGAACAGTTCTTGCTCAGCCCGTAGCAGCCACGTAAAACTTGCAACAACAAAGTAGAGGACGTCTAACTTGTTTTTGCAGGGCATGTTGTGATGTGATATGGTCAAGATGTGATGAGATATAAGTTGTTGTATGAGATGATCATGTTTTGTTAAAGTTATCGGCAACTGGCAGAAGCCTTATGGTTGTCTCTTTATTGCATAAGATGCAAGCACCAAATAATTGCTTTACTTTATTGCTATGCGATAGCAATAGTTGCAAGAGCAATAGTTGGCGAGACGACCATGTGATGACACATTGATATAGATCAAGATGATGGAGATCATGGTGTCATGCCGGTGACGATGAAGATCATGACGATGCTTTGGAGATGGAGATCAAAGGCACAAGATGATGATGGCCATATCATATCACATATTTTGATTGCATGTGATGTTTATCCTTTATACATCTTATTCTGCTTTGATTGATGGTAGCATTATAAGATGATCTCTCACTAAATTTCAAGGTATAAGTGTTCTCCCTGAGTATGCACCGTTGCGAAAGTTCTTCGTGCTGAGACACCACGTGACAATCGGGTGTGATAAGCTCTACGTTCAAATACAATGGGTGTAAGATAGTTTTGCACACGCAGAATACTCGGGTTAAACTTGACGAGCCTAGCATATGCAGATATGGCCTCGGAACACTGAGACCGAAAGGTCGAGCGTGAATCATATAGTAGATATGATCAACATAGTGATGTTCACCATTGAAAACTACTCCATCTCACGTGATGATCGGACATGGTTTAGTTGATTTGGATCATGTGATCACTTAGATGATTAGAGGGATGTCTATCTAAGTGGGAGTTCTTAAGTAATATGATTAATTGAACTTTAATTTATCATGAACTTAGTCCTGATAGTATTTTGCAAATTATGTTGTAGATCAATAGCTCGCGTTGTTGCTTCCCTATTTTTTTATGTGTTCCTAGAGAAAACTAAGTTGAAAAATGATAGTAGCAATGATGCGGACTGGGTCCGTGATCTGAGGTTTATCCTCATTGCTGCATAGAAGAACTATGTCCTTGACGCACCGCTAGATGACAGACCTATTGCAGGAGCAGTTGCAGACGTTATGAACGTTCGACTAGCTCAATATGATGACTACTTGATAGTTTAGTGCACCATGCTTAATGGCTTAGAATCGGGACTTCAAAGACGTTTTGAACGTCATGGACCATATGAGATGTTCCAGGAGTTGAAGTTAATATTTCAAGCAAATACCCGAGTTGAGAGATATGAAGTCTCCAACAAGTTTTATAGCTAAAATATGAAGGAGAATTGCTCAACTAGTGAGCATGTGCTCAGATTGTCTGGGTATTACAATCGCTTTAATCAAGTGGGAGTTAATCTTCCAGATAAGATAGTGATTGATAGAGTTCTCTAGTCACCATCACCAAGTTAATAGAACTTCATGATGAACTATAGTATGCAAGGGATGACGAAAACGATTCTCGAGTTTTTCATGATGATGAAATCGATGAAGGTAGAAATCAAGAAAGAGCATCAAGTGTTGATGATTAACAAGACCACTAGTTTCAAGAAAAGGGCAAAGGGAAAGAATGGGAACTTCATGTAGAATGGCAAGCAAGTTGTCACTTTCGTGAAGAAGCCCAAAGCTGGACCAAAGCTTGAAACTGAGTGCTTCTACTGCAAAGGAAATGGTCACTAGAGAGAAAATACCCTGAATATTTGGTGGATAAGTAGGATGGCAAAGTGAACAAGGGTATATTTGATATACAGGTTATTGATGTGTACCTTACTAGTGTTTATAGTAGCCCCTGGGTATTTGATACTTGTTCGGTTGCTAAAAATTAGTAACTCGAAACAAGAGTTATAGAATAAACAGAGACTAGTTGAGGGTGAAGTGACGATGTGTGTTGGAAGTGGTTCCAAGATTGATATGATCATCATCGCACAGTCCCTATACTTTCGGGATTAGTGTTAAACCTAAATAAATGTTATTTGGCATTTGTGTTGAGCATGAATATGATTTGATCATGTTTATTGCAATACGGTTATTCATTTAAAGTCAGAGAATAATTGTTGTTCTGTTTACATGAATAAAACCTTTGATGGTCATACACCCAATGAAAATAGTTTGTTGGATCTCGATCGTAGTGATACACATATTCATAATATTGATGCCAAAAGATGCAAAGTTGATAATGACAGTGCAACTTATTTGTGGCACTGCCGTTTGGGTCATATCGGTGTAAAGCGCATGAAGAAGCTCCATTAAGATGGACTTTTGGAATCACTTGGTTATGAATCATTTGATGCTTGCGAACCGTGCCTTTTGGGCAAGATGACTAAAACTCCATTCTCCGGAACAATGGAACGAGCTACTGACTTGATGGAAATAATACATACCGATGTATGCGGTCCAATGAGTGTTGATGCTCGTGGCGGGTATCGTTATTTTCTGACCTTCATAGATGATTTGAGCATATATGAGTATATCTACTTAATGAAGCACAAGTATGAATAATTTGAAAAGTTCAAAGAATTTCAAAGTGAAGTGGAGAATCATCGTAACAAGAAAATAAAGTTTCTACAATCTGATCGTAGAGGAGAATATTTGAGTTACGAGTTTGGCCTTCATTTAAAAACAATGTGGAATAGTTTCACAGCTTACACCACATGGAACACCACAGCGTAATGGTGTGTCCGAACATCGTAACCACACTTTATTGGATATGATGCGATCTATGATGTAACTTACCGATTTACCACTATTGTTTTGGGGTTATGCATTAGAGACAGCTGATTCACTTTAAATAGGGCACCATCAAAATTCGTTGAGACGACGCCTTATGAACTATGGTTTGGCAAGACACCAAAGTTGTCATTTCTTAAAGTTTGGGGTTGCGATGCTTATGTGAAAAAGTTTCAACCTGATAAGCTCGAACCCAAATCGGAGAAGTGCGTCTTCATGGAATACCCAAAGGAAACTGTTGGGTACACCTTCTATCACATATCCGAAGGCAAAATATTCGTTGCTAAGATGGATCCTTTCTAGAGAAGGAGTTTCTCTCGAAAGAAGTGAGTGGGAGGAAAATAGAGCTTGATAAGGTAATTGTACCTTCTCCCGAATTGGAAAGTAGTTCATCACGGAAACTAGTTCCAGTGATGCCTACACCGATTAGTGAGGAAGTTAATGATGATGATCATGAAACTTCGGATCAAGTTACTACTGAACCTCGTAGGTCAACTAGAGTAAGATCCGCACCAGAGTGGTACGATAATCTTGTTCTGGAGGTCATATTACTTGACCATGACGAACCTACTAACTATGAGGAAGCGATGATAAGCCCAGATTCTGCGAAATGGCTTAAGGCTATGAAATCTGAGATATGATCCATGTATGAGAACAAAGTATGGACTTTGGTTTATTTGCCCGATGATAGGCAAGCCATAGAAAATAAATGGATCTTCAAGAGGAAGACGGACGTTGATAGTAGTGATGCTATCTACAAAGCTCGACTTGTCGCAAATAGTTTTTCGACAAGTTCAAGGTGTTGAATACGATGAGATTTTCTCACTCGTATCGATGCTTAAGTCTATCCGAATCATGTTAGCAATTGCCACATTTTATGAAATCTGGCAAATGGATGTCAAAAACTGCATTCCTTAATGGATTTATTAAATAAGAGTTGTATATGATGCAACCAGAAGGTTTTGTTAATCCTAAAGGTGCTAACAAAGTGTGCAAACTCCAGTGATCCATCTATGGACTGGTGCAAGCATCTCAGAGTTGGAATATATGCTTTGATGAGTTGATCAAAGCATATAGTTTTATACAGACTTGCGGTGAAGCCTGTATTTATAGGAAAGTGAGTGGGAGCACTACAGCCTTTCTGATAATTATATGTGAATGACATATTGTTGATAAAAAATAATGTAGAATTTTCTAGAAAGCATAAAGGAGTGTTTGAAAGGAATTTTTCAAAGAAAGACCTCGGTGCAGCTGCTTACACATTGAGCATCAAGATCTATAGAGATAGATCAAGACGCTTGATAAGATTTTTCAATGAGTACATACCTTGATAAGATTTTGAAGTAGTTCAAAATGGAATAGTCAAAAAGGAGTTCTTGCCTGTGTTGCAAGGTGTGAAATTGAGTAAGACTCAAATCCCGACCACGGCAGAAAATAGAAAGAGAATGAAAGTCATTCCCTATGCCTCAGTCATAGGTTCTATAAAGTATGCTATGTTTTGTACCAGACCTATTGTATACCTTTCTTTGAGTTTGGCAAGGGAGTACAATTTTGATCTAGGAGTAGATCACTGGACAGCGGTCAAGAATATCCTTAGTGAGGACTAAGGAATGTTTCTCGATTATGGAGGTGATAAAGAGTTCATCGTAAAGAGTTACGTCGATGCAATCTTTTACACCGATCCAGATGACTCTAAGTATCAATCTGGATACATATTGAAAGTGGGAGCAATTAGCTAGAGTAGCTCCGTGCAGAGCATTGTAGACATAGAATATTTGCAAAATACATACGGCTCTGAATGTGACAGACCCATTGACTAAACTTCTCTCACGAGCAAAACATGATCATACCTTAGTACTCTTTGGGTGTTAATCATATAGCGATGTGAACTAGATTATTGACTCTACTAAACCCTTTGGGTGTTGGTCACATGACGATGTGAACTATGGGTGTTAATCATATACAGATATGAATATTGGTGTTAAATCACATGATGATGTGAACTAGACTATTGACTCTAGTGCAAGTGGGAGACTGAAGGAAATATGCCCTAGAGGCAATAATAAAGTTATTATTTATTTCCTTATTTCATGATAAATGTTTATTATTCATTCTAGAATTGTATTAATCGGAAACATAATACATGTGTGAATACATAGACAAACATAGTGTCACTAGTATGCCTATACTTGACTAGCTCGTTGAATCAAAGATGGTTAAGTTTCCTAGCCATAGACATGAGTTGTCATTTGATTAACAGGATCACATCATTAGAGAATGATGTGATTGACTTGACCCATTCCGTTAGCTTAGCACTTGATCGTTTAATATGTCGCTATTGCTTTCTTCATGACTTATACATGTTCCTATGACTATGAGATTATGCAACTCCCGTTTACTGGAGGAACACTTTGTGTGCTACCAAACGCCACAACGTAACTGGGTGATTATAAAGGTGCTCTACAGGTGTCTCCGAAGGTACTTGTTGAGTTGGCGTATTTCGAGATTAGGATTTGTCACTCCGATTGTCGGAGAGGTATCTCTGGGCCCTCTCGGTGATGCACATCACTATAAGCCTTGCAAGCAATGTGACTAATGAGTTAGTTGCGGGATGATGCATTACATAACGAGTAAAGAGACTTGCCGGTAACGAGATTGAACTAGGTATTGAGATACCGACGATCGAATATCGGGCAAGTAACATACCGATGACAAAAGGAACAACATATATTGTTATGCGGTTTGACCGATAAAGATCTTCGTAGAATATGTGGGAGCCAATATGAGCATCCAGGTTCCGCTATTGGTTATTGACCGGAGACGTGTCTCGGTCATGTCTACATAGTTCTCGAACCCGTAGGGTCCGCACGCTTAACGTTCGGTGACGATTTATATTGTGAGTTATGTGTTTTGATGTACCGAAGGTAGTTCGGAGTCCCAGATGAGATCGGGGACATGACGAGGAGTCTCGAAATGGTCGAGACGTGAAGATCGATATATTGGACAACTATATTAGGACATCGAAAAGGTTCCGAGTGATTCGGGTATTTATCAGAGTATCGGAGAGTTACGGGAATTCGCCGGGGAGTATATGGGCCTTATTGGGCTTTAGGGGAAAGAGAGAGGAGAGGTTGCACGCCTCCCCAAGGCCTAGTCCGAATTGGACTAGGGGGAGGTGCTGCGCCCCCTCCTTCCTTCTCTTCTCTTTTCCCTTTCCTTACTCCTACTCCTACTACATGGAAGGGGGGGAATCCTACTCCCGGTGGGAGGACTCCCCAGGTCGCGCCATAGAGAGGGCCGGCCCCTCCCATCCTCTCCTCCTTTATATACTGAGGCAAGGGGCACCCCATAGACACACAAGTTGATCTGTTGATCTCTCCTAGCCGTGTGCGGTGCCCCCCTCCACCATATTCTACCTCGGTAATATCATAGTGGTGCTTAGGCGAAGCCCTGCGTCGGTAGCATCATCGACATCGTCAACACGCTGTCGTGCTGATGGAACTCTCCCGTGAAGCTCTGTTGGATCGGAGTTCGCGGGACATCATCGAGCTGAACGTGTGCTGAACTCAGAGGTGCCGTACATTTGGTACTTGGATCGGTCGGATCGTGAAGACGTACGACTACATCAACCATGTTGTGCTAAAGCTTCCGCTTTCGGTCTACGAGGGTACGTGGACGACACTCTTCCCTCTCATTGCTATGCATCACCATGATCTTGCTTGTGCGTAGGAATTTTTTTGAAATTACTATGTTCCCCAACACTTACCTTCTGTCTATCTGACATGATAGTATAAGGACCAAATTGGCCAACTTCTCCTCCTAGACATAACTTCAGTTGGTGCAGAAACCAGCACCAATTTGTTGTATCCTCCTAACCAACAATGGAAAATGCAATTGGAAAAATGTTATCATTGCCATCTCTGCCAGTGGCAGCAAGGATCTGTGCACCTGTGGTCAGCTTAATAAAGCATCCATCAACACCTGTTTTGCAAAAAGAAAGAACCAATTAAGTCAGTACATAGCAAATAAACTAAAGCAAAGGTGTAATCATGTACATAGCAATGAAACTAAAGCAAAGGTGTAATCATGTACATAGCAATGAAACTATAGCAAAAATGTTATAGTAAATAAAGCAAAGAAACAACTAACTAACCAATGAAAGGTCTGCATCCATTGAGAAATCCCTCCCTTGCTCCATTTAAGCAGAAAAACATTGCATGAAACCTTGGCCCTGGATGTGGTATTTTTTTTGTTGCTTTAGGAACTAGAGTTGTAATTACAACCCTACTTCCAGGGTTTGTCTGCATGATGGTTGCTGCATAGTCCCTTAGCCTGGGATACTGCTTCTTGTGCTCTCCTAATACAACTTCCACAACAAGGTTTTTGGCCCTATAGGCCATGTGCTTAGGAACCTCAACACCATACTTCTCATTGCAGGCATCAATCATAGTTTATATGCTAGTGGTTGGATCAGACCTGAACAATGACTCATATGTCTTTGCAAGCCACTTTGCATTAACCCTTGATGACTCTGTAGTGGTTGGGCAAGTGTGCTCCAGGTTCATTTTTTATAGCAAAAGTCTTTTCACCTTTTATCACAGCAGCAACAATGTAGAACTAACAGTGCTCATTTTGGCAACATGCAATGATCCTTTGCTCAGAGTTTCTATGATATCCGAAATCTCTTGACTATGAAATGTGCAAGCTCAACAGAGCATCTTTGAATTGCTGCTGATTTGTGAAGCACATGTACTTACATAATTGCTGGTGTGGGTGCTCCATTTTTTCATTGAACCATATCCTAGGTTTTCTTTTCTGTGCCCTACTCTTCTTGCTTTTCTTTAGGACAAATTGCAGTGGCCCATGCCCATCATCTTCACTATCCTGCAGCCAACCAATCTTCTTCATCTGATGAAGGAGTGAAATATGGCTTCACCTCCTTTACAACACTAGAATGTGTTCTAGTGGTGGGGCACCTCCTAATTGTCAGCTTTTGCCTATTCTTTGGAGGTTCTACCTGCAACTATTGAGCTACCTCCACATTCACACTCTCCTCCCTCTCTTCATCCCCCCTCTCTTCCTCCTCCATCTCATCCATCTCAAACAGATCCTCAACCTCAGTGTCACGCTCATAATGCAGCTGTTCCTCCTCTTCTGACTCATCATCTGAATATTCATCTTCATCATCTGCTAGTTGTTCCTCATCTGCTTGTCTCTTTCCATCTATTATCTCCGTGTCTTGAGAAATCATGTACTTCTCCATATAGTTGTCACTGTCATATGCCCCTTCTGAATTATCACTACTGTAATATCCCTCCTCCAACAAAACTTCATCCTCCATCCCAGCTTTCAGCTTTTGTTTACCTAGGTTTTTGCTCTCTTGTATGCAAAAACCACTAGCTTCAACATTGGTACTGCTACTGCATTGACTATGAAAAACAACCCCTTGGTCATCAACAGTAAGCACATCTGGCTCACTGAGATCATACACAACTGGTGGTGCATAAATAATGGTTTGTAGTTCAGCATTTCTCTGACTTGCAGCATTGTCAGTGGTTGTTGCTCTAACTAACAGATTTAGAACTAAAGTATGCTCATGCTGCTTCTTAACTTGCTGCAATTTAATGTTTGTGTCAATCAAGTCTAGGCCATGCTCTCTCTGCTCTCCTATGCATGTGTTCTCCATGCGATACAATTCATCAGAGAATGTAAATCCTTGTGTATGCAATAGTGCATACAGATTCAAAAAAGTGACATCAGAACTTCATATCTTCCTATCCAAATTATGTAGGGCATCAAAGTGAATCCTAACATCCCAGATAGCATCATCCACACTACAAGTGGCAGCAAATCTGGACATTTTCAATAACACTAACCCTAGCCCCCAAATTGGAAGAAAAACAGAGGAGAGGGAGGAGGACTTACAGCACTACACCACATCCATGGGTCCAGTGATGGCTCGTGAAAGGGTTGGCGACCTAGATCTCTGCCATCCGCAGGTGCTGCTCCATGGTCAGCGGGGCCTCCTCCATTTCTTCCTCGCCGCTCAAGTAGTACGACAAACTGTCGCCGTGTCGCCCTCGGCCAATCCTGGGTGCGCATCGGCCCCGAGGCCAGGAAGATCTCCGTATACCCGCCCACACCGCCACCGCTGCTCGAGCCGCCGCCTACACCGCCGCCGCCCGGATTCGTCGTCGCCATTGCCAGAGAGGAGCACGGGGAGGAGAGGGAGAGGGGAACGAGAGTTAGGGTTCGAACCGGCGGCTCGGTTCGACCTAACCCGTTAGGTCGGACTCGTCCGAGTCAGCGACCCGTCCACGCGCCGATTCGGCCGGCGTGTCACCTAACATGTGGGCCCGACCTGTCGGATACGCGGTCAATACGCGTTTATACGCTCCTTAGCCCGGTATGCACCACTTAGGCCTTGAGTTGGTACTGAATTGCAAAACTTTTGAGTAGTGGTACTGACTCGTGAGTAGGTGCGCAAGTGTGGTACCAATGTGCAATTAACTCCTTTGCAAAGGTACCCCACACCACACGACTAGATCTTTGTTTTCCATCGGAAGTCTGCATAAGTACCTATGTTGACAGAAGTAGTTCAGATATAGCCCTTGTTGATTCTGTGCTTGGTCAGCAAATATTCATTTTCTTGAAACATGGAGCAGAGGTGTGTAATGTGTAGTTTGTTATCGCCTTTCCCGTTTAGCTGAAGTAGGTTCGGTTCAGCTACAAAAAATTGTACTGGTCAAGTTTCTACATGTATGAGCTTGAGCTATTTTTTATGCTTACTAGAACAGACTTGAATGGTTTCGTTTTTGTTCCATAGTTATTCAGCGTCGTGTTCAATTGTTGTGACTTGTAGTGGTTCAGCTGGCATCAAGACGCCTTGTATAGTCATGAAAACTTAATTCTGGTCAGCATACTAAAGGGTTGATGTCCAAGCTCCAATGGAACAAAAATCACTAGAATTGGCTCTTGTTACAAACCATGTAACGATCACCTTTCATACAAGCAAAAGTTGAAAGGACGCATTATGAATCCAGATATACAGGGAATAAGATGAATTGCAATCCTAGGGAGCAGAATTCACATACAGCTAGCACACACTCACTACATATAATGAGTAAAGAGAGAAAAGGGTAATGTGAATCCTTGAAAACAAGCGGAGCTGGACTAAGCATTGACGATGATGGTCACAGGAGTGGCAGTCAGTCAGTGGTAGAACCACCAGACTGGGGCTTGCACCAAACTGGTGTTGGTATGTCAGTCGCTCCTATGTCGTCTGGTCCTCGATAGCAGAACCGGGATTCTTCGTTTGGTGTTCGGTAAGCGTACCAGCCAACCTGGAGGACATGGGGCTGCAACCCTCCCATGTCCCACCTGTAGTAGTGATCCACCCCGTCCTCGCTCTTCACCAGACGGTCATCAAGAAAATGAATGGTTGGCTCACCCTGACTGACACAAGATACTGAGGAAGCCTGACCTAGGTAAATCATTTCATCGGCTGTGTTCTTGTAATGGGCCCACCTGGCTTGGCCGGCATCGTCAACAGACAGACGCAGCAGCTTGATATCAAATGTTTTCTTGCTATCATGCGTAACTTTCACGGCAAACAGAAGATGTCCTGCTGTGGACTCCACCAGGTACCTACTCAGTATGTAACCTTTCTCCTGAGCTTCATAGTAATCATCAATCGGTTTGCTGGAGCGAAACTTAACATGATAACGCTCCATTCTGAATGAGAGGCCCTCCGGAACAAGCCTGATCAGATCTTCATTGGACGTGAGGAAGTGGAAGGAGCCCTGATAGAACAACATGTCGAACACCCCATCTTCCACAGTTCCAATCTCAGTCCAGTGATCATCCTTGGACTCCCACGTCGCTATGGTGTGAACAAGGGATTCGCCAATGCCTACCACTGCAGCCACCGTGTACCCAGCGGTTGAAGGGGGGCGTGAGAGGGCTGCCATCTCAACCCAGACCTCGTGAGTCATACCTTCCTTGTCCAGTATCGTCACCGGCAGGTCAATGCGACCTCTCTTCTCTCCATTGCATAGGTTGTATACAATGAATTGGCGCTCCGGGTACCCGAGGCTGATGAATATCCATGGCCCCGATGACCCACACAGCATCCCACTCTTAAGTGCAGCCGGAAGCCAGATCTTGTGCAGGCACCGAGTCACAGGTACAAAAAACATCGGAGTGCTGGTTGAAGGAAGGAGCATCCATGGCAGATCTGGCAGCTTCATATCGCGGATGGTTTCGCCCCAGTGCCTGTTGATCCATGAGAGGCGTAGCCTGTCAATTCCGCAGGACAGATAATCCTCGACAATCCGCCTTATCAGATCACATGGCAGCTCGCCCCAGCCTTCAGGCTGTGTACCCTGCACATAAGGAAGGAAACTCGATTAGATGCGTGTAAATAGAAGCAGGTTGAGCACACTATTAAAACTAAAGTAAAAATTCTTTGGGTTGTGGTCGTGCGGTGTATGCTGCGTAGGATTCAGAATACTATGTTGTTTCTTCATCACGGTAAGAGTGAAACAGAGACACTTACTACTCTACTTTCAGAATACTATACTCGCGTAAACAGACGAAACAGAGCACTGAAACAGAGAAACGTCTTAACAACACGCACACGTGTCTGTGCTTTCCTGGTTTAGTATAGTACCACAATGTGACAATAGTAAAACTGACTTTTGCCTATTTGGTCTCCTCTTAGTTTTCAGCACGGGCCAAGATTCATAACTCCGATTTAATACTGTTATATTCATATACATGTTCAGACTATGGAAGATGAGGCAACTAAATCGAACTACAGTACTTGTTACATCAGTAATTAGTGGAGTCAACAAATTAATTAGTAGCTCAAACAGGATTAGCTATGATTATTACAGAAAGGAAGATTGTCATATTGAACTGATGTAAGACCAAAGTTAGCCACTGTACTCCTACTACTCCAAGTAACAATATTGTTTTGTCAACTACTCATTTAATTGGCAGATCACATCCCACTTTAGACTGGTCATAGTGGGGAGTAATTTAGACTAGCAACATGCATGCATGTGTTACTAGTTCCTCTATAGTGCAAAAATATATGAAGGTATTGTCATAGATGGTCACATTTATTGTCTTGTAGACTCATTTTCACTTAGGGTGCGTATGTGATGGTATAATTAAAAAAACAATGTCATCTAACTCAAAGCATAAAAATCGCCACCCACAAGAACATTTACAATGCCCCAAAACCAAATGACCAAATTTCAATAAGAAGAGGTGGATCAACACCATCTGTATATTCTATAATATGTTATCACCTTGTGTCAGAAATTTAATTTTTTAAGCACATGCTCTGGGGAAAAGCAAAATGAAGGTATGTGGAAAAACCAAAGAAGAGCAATCTTTCTCTTAGATTGTGCAATTCACATGGAGTAGTAAGCAAGGAAATAAGACGGATATGTATATGAAAAGCAGCCAAAACTGTAATAACTTATGTTACTGAATGCACAATAATAACCTATGAATTGTTCCGATGAATGGTGAATTTATCTCCTACAAATAGAGAATTCAATCTAAACAGAGTTGCATCTATTCAGCTAAAAAAATGGATCCGGCAAGGGTACATCGTAGATCATACAGAAGATAATTGACTGATCGATGCAGGAGTACATCTTGTATGTAACCTTGATTTTAACCTGCAAGGGTACATCTTGTGCAGTCTTTGATGTACCTCCACTTAACCTTGATTTTACCAGGGTGATTAGTCCGTCAATCAAGTCTAGACTGTCTAGTGATAGATATTTACCAACACCGAAGAGAATTGACTGGTTGCATAATACAGTAAACTCTCAACTAATCTTTTTGATTGAGGCATTAAGTATGATGTGCATGGAATACCAAGCACTGCATTGAACACCCAAGTTTGCACAGAACCCCTACAGCCAAATTGAGAAACAAACCTTGAACTGTCCAGTGCGGAAAATCCGCATAAAGAAAGCTCAACTAAGCACTAAGCTGAGAAAAATAGTTCCAGTTATCATGTATGGGGATGGTTGCAGCTATTTTAACCAGGCTTTCTTTCCAAACAGAAAATGCAATGCTGAAGGGAAAAAAAAAGAGAGGAGAATTCACCAAATGCCCCACCAAGCATGCCACATCCAATCCCTAAACACGCCGCGTCAATGCAAAGAGAGGGAAGAGCGGGATGTGCACGCATTCACCAAGCAGACGTAGCGGCAGCACACCTCCAGACGCAGCAGTCGCCACCAGAAACCTGGACCGCAGACGGCTTGACCAAATCGCCTCCCCTCTCGCCATGAGGCAGGGCGGCAAGCGGACCGGGAGCGCTGCGAGGGAGGTGTGGGCCAGGGTCGTGAGGGGCGCCGACGACGCGAGGCGGGGCAGTGGCGGCGCGGGCGAGGTGTGAGGGCGCGGGTGGCGGCGACCCCGGTCGGGCAGGCGGCGGTGCGGAGTCGGGCAGGCGAGATTTTCTTTTTTTTTTAGAAACTGGCAGGCGAGATTGGGGGCGTGGGGTGGGGCCGAGCGACGCGCCACGCGGGGCATCGAGACGCTGTGTGAACAAGCGGAGCCCGTGAACCCAGTCGACGGCCCAGTCAAAATCAGAACGTGAATCCAAAATCGAAGGCCTCAACTGGCAGGCGAGATTTGGGCTTGTCTCAAACAAAAAAAAAGGCGAGATTTGGGCAGCACATGCTAATTATTCGGCGAGACCACATTAGCCCAACACAGACTAGACAGAAATCATCATCATTACTTGGGGTCGGCTCTCGTGCTGGGTTCCCTGCACGCAGTAGCCTGCAGGGCCAATCAAACGCCAACAGCTGTCTTGATGGACCCCATCACTCATAAACAATTTCCTTCTAATTTACTCCGTGGGACGGGGATTCCGACGCGGTAAGGTCCGTCGCATCGGACTGTGGCTGGAGAACCCCGGCGCCAAGACAGGAGCCATGAGCCATCACGGCTACGCCGTTACAGCCGCCCGCCTCCGGCGCGCCGAAGCCCAGGCCAAGGTAACTCTTGAAGATGCGAGGAAGCAAACTCCATTGCTTCGTCGACCTCTGTACTAGCCAGCTAGTACTGACCTATCCGGATATTGCATATGCACGTAGTGAAGTTTGAAGTATACGAGTTATCCAGCTTCACCTATGCGTACTAAGTGCAGGGAAAGCTTCGCCTATCCATTGTTCTCTATTTTTCAATCACATTAGCGAAAATTCAAAAAAAAAATCACATTAGCGGCAGGGAAAACCACAGCAACAGGCGGTGCAGCGCGCCGGAGGCGGGCGGTGCTAGCCGCGACACTGCGACAGCTTCTATCTTGCCGTCCAAGGGGGCTCCACCCGTGGGACAAACAGGTCCAGCTTTTGCATCAAACCCTGGACTCTCGGCCGGCTTTGGTGTGGCTGCTGGACCTATTCGCTTCGGAGCATTGCTGGCGTCGACCTCCACCGCTGTCCCGTCCGTCCAGCGGGCCTCGGCTCCGGCACCGGTCATCTTTGGTGTTAACAACCAGCAAGCGCCGGATGCACCTCCCGCCCGGCGTCCCAAGAGCAAGCGCAAGGGGGGACATCGTGATGCTATTGCCGGCGCTGCCCCCGCGGCTGCGCGTTCTACGCCGGCGTTCCCGCCGGCGTCAGTGACGGCGGCCCCCAATGCTCAAACTCAATCAGCCATACACGCTAATGCGGCGACGCCAACCACTATTGACACTACTGGACATCTACCGAAGGGTAAAAAGACTGGTTTTTGGTGTTTTAAATGCAGGTCAGATGATCATATGTCTAAGGATTGCACGGTGGTTCATTACCGTCACATTTGTAACAACTACAGGCATCCTCTGCACCGCTGCCCGGTTCTCAAGCAACCAAGGCCAACCGCCTCCCTCGGTGGTTGTGGTTTAGTTAATGCAATGTTTGTACAGCTTCCGGACTCACTCTTTAAGGAGAATCTTGCCCCACCTACTTTGCCGACTGCTTTGGTTACGATTTCGGGTGGTTCCTTGTCTTCTTCTGTGGTGGAGGCTGAGGTTGCAAAGATCGCTGCGGTCCAAACTTCGTGGAAGTGGGAAGCCATGCCTCATGGAGCAAATGCTTTCTTGGTTTCTTTCCCTTCAGTGGAAATTTTGCAGCGTGTGGCAGCGTTTGAGTATAATGTTAAATCACATGACGTGAAGATCACTTTTAGTGAACAGAAAATCGAGGAGGTTCCGTCGCTACTTCCCTTGCAGCCTGTTTGGGTGCACGTCACCGGAGTACCGCCAGCTCTTCGCCATTTCCTTGGTCTGTGGGCGGTGGGATCAGTTATTGGCGCCACTCAGGATGTTGACTTGGTTTGCTTGCGCCGTCACGGTATTGTGCGGATCCAGGTGGCTGTTCATAACATGGATATTTTCGTCAAACATGATGGGTCTGATGAAAGATCGGTCTCCTCTGATGTTTATGTCAAGCTTAATGGATATGCCTTTCGGTTTGTGCTGGAGGAGGGTGATTTTGTTCCGGATGATGACTTTATTCCTCGGATTTGGGAAAACCATGATGATGGGCATGATGATGGTGCTAACCGGGATGAGGATATGCCAGATAGGGATGCTAGCAAGCGAGCAAAAAAGGTCCAAATGAATGGTGGTAATACGACGTGTGGAGCTCAATCTGTCTCCACTGTTGTTCTCATGCAGACTACTTATTTGGGCTTTCAACATGCTACAGTGCCACCACAAGTCAATGTTCTGCATAATCCTGTGCAAGACGTTGCAGCTACAGTTGATGTTTCGGCTACATTTCTTGTGCCAACCGCGTCTGCTCAAGCATTGGCAACATCCAACGCTCCTACAGCCCAGGGAGCTACACACATGCATGTGCAGGTAGAGACCATGCAGCCACAAGACGTGCATGATGTGGCCGCTCGTATGCAGCCAGCCGTGGCCGCTGCTACAGGGCGGTCAGCGGGTGCATGCACACCCTTAAACCCACAAGCGGTTGTCCCGTCTCAGGTGCATCAGCCGGCAGACCTTGAGCAGGCGACGCTCGGGCAGTCAGCCATGGACGCGGGCGCAACGCATGTTTTGCATGCTCCCGCTTCTGCTCCCGTACAAGTGCAAGGCATGGTGACGGGGTCTGCGACACCTTCCTCAGTTCGCGCTCCGGTCGCTATAGTTCCTCTCAGTCCACCGGCGGCTCGTTCGGGTCCTTCTGCCACGACACCCATTGCGACTGATTTGGTGGGACCGGCAACACGTTCTTCTTCACCGACCTCTGGGACAAGGGTGATTCCGCAGCCTTCACCGATGGCCCACTCGGCAACACCGGAGGGTACTATGTCTGGAGGATTGGCTTCGCCCCTTCGACGTAGTAATCGCCACCCAGTCTCGGCGGATGGTTCTTCTCCGATAGATGAGCATGCACTAGCGAAGGCAATGCGCCGCCAGGCCTCGAGGAATTTGGACTCCACGCCAGGTACCTCTCCCGTTAAATCATTTCTTTCTTTTTCGGATACTCGCATTAATAACAGCTTATATAACGTGGGGGTCTCTATGGGAAAGAATGATAATGATATTAATCTGTCGGTTGGGGTACTTAAACATATGGAGATCGACCGTTTAAAGGTTTCTCCGAAGTGTAATACCACCATTCCTGACCCAGAAACCGAGGACGATGATGAAGCGGATGCCAAATATGATGGTCCGCTAATCTCCCACTTGGTTGGTGAGGTTACCGAGGTTGTATTGGATGACGCAAGACCTGGGTCAATGTTATGTGACTTCACAGCGTCTTCGCGGAAATCTAAATCACATGCCTCTAAAAAGAAACAAAAGCCGCCCAAGAAGGCGAAGAGTTCCACACCAATCCGAGTTTCCACATGAGAGGCATGTTTTGGAATAGCAGAGGTCTCTCGGACTTGGCTAAACATAAACACATAGGTGATTGTGTACGGGAACATGGTTTGGATTTTGTGGCAATTTCCGAGGCTGGTAAGTGTGACTTTCGCCCGCATGTCCTCGATCACCTATCAGGTGGTTTCGACTACACATGGCATAGTCTACCAGCTCGTGGAAGGTCTGGAGGAATCCTTCTTGGGATACTGACAACAGTCATGGACTTGTTAGCCTTTTCGATCGGTGAATTTCATATAAAATTTCACCTAAGAAACAGAGCTGATAATTTTACATGGACTCTTGTCGCGGTCTATGGGGCTGCCCAAGATGAGCATAAGTCCGCTTTCCTTCGGGAATTGGTAAATCTGGCTAAGGATAACCCGCATCCAATGCTTATTGGAGGGGACTTTAATATCCTTAGGTATCAGGAAGAGAAAAATAATGACCGTTTTGACACTCATTGGCCTTTTCTATTCAATGCTGTCATAGACAGTTTGGATCTTCGGGAGGCTAGTATGTCAGGACGGCAGTTCACTTGGGCTAATAACCGACATGTGCCGACATACGAGAAACTTGATAGGGTACTCATGGATACCGAATGGGAATTAAAATTTCCTCTGGTAACCGTGCGAGCCCTAGAGCGTATTGAGGCTTTATCGGATCATGCACCCATCATTCTGGATTCTAATTCTACGAACCCAGCTACCCGACGCCCTTTCAAATTTGAATTGGGATGGATGCATAGGGATGGATTTGTAGACATGATCAAGAATATTTGGGAGAGGCCCGCTGTTGGTCGTACACATATTCAGAGATGAAACTTTAAAATAAGGGCCATGAGGCAACACCTCTCTGGATGGGCAAAACATACCAACGGGATTTATAAAAAAGAAAAACAACGGCTCTCTACCATTATTGATGACCTCGACAAAATTGCAGAGACGCGCATCTTATCTCAACAAGAGATTGAATTAAAAAATCAATCTAATGAGAAGACTGCCCGTCTTCTGCGAGAAGAGGAGATCAAATACTACCAGAGATCCAAAGCCGATTTCATTTTGATGGGTGATAGTAATACAAGATACTTCCAATTGGTCGCTAATGGGCGGCATAGGAAGAAATGTATTTATAGTCTCCAACAAGATGAGGGGCGGATCGAAGGTCAAGAGGAGCTCAAAAATTATATCACCAAATACTACAAATCTCTGTTCGGAGCGCCGGCTGAAGGGAATTTCACCCTCGACGAGACCCGAACAGATGACATTCCACAAGTCACGGCAGAAGAAAACGATATTCTGACGGCACCATTCTCGGAAGAGGAGGTGAAAGCTGCGGTGTTCCAAATGGAACAAAACAAAGCTCCAGGCCCAAATGGTTTCCCCGCAGAATTCTATCAGAATTTCTGGGATATCATCAAGGATGACCTTATGGAGTTGTTCAATTGTCTTCATGCCGACCGACTTGAGCTATTTAGGTTTAATTTTGGCGAGATTGTCTTGTTGCCAAAGATTAAGGAGGCTGAACGGATCCAGCAGTTCAGACCCATATGCCTCCTTAATGTCAGCTTCAAGATTTTCACCAAAGTGGCTACGAATCGGCTTAACTCGGTAGCTAACAATGTTGTCCGACCATCTCAAACGGCTTTCATGCAAGGAAGGAATATACTTGATGGCGTAGTAATCCTGCATGAAACCGTCCACGAGATGCATCGGAAAAACCTAAGTGGAGTAGTATTCAAAATTGACTTTGAAAAAGCCTATGACAAGGTCAAATGGTCTTTTCTCCAACAGGCCCTAAGGATGAAAGGTTTCTCTGAAAAATGGTGCAAGTGGATCCAAAATTTTGTAACTGGAGGTAGTGTGGCCATCAAAGTCAATGATGATGTAGGTCATTACTTCCAGACAAAAAAAGGACTACGGCAGGGTGACCCCATGTCCCCAATGTTATTTAACATTGTGGCTGACATGTTGGCTATTCTGATTGAGCGCGCCAAGCAGGACGGGCAAATTGCTGGGGTAGTGCCACACCTTGTGGATGGTGGCCTCTCTATTCTGCAATATGCTGATGACACAATACTTTTTATGGAACATGACCTGGACAAGGCTCGAAACATGAAACTCCTGTTGTCAGCGTTTGAGCAAATGTCAGGTCTTAAAATTAACTTCCATAAAAGTGAAGTGTTCTGCTTTGGAGAAGCCGTGGAGGCAGCGGCCGATTACGCGGACCTGTTTGGTTGCGCACTTGGCCAATTCCCGATCAAATATCTGGGAATACCTAGTCATTATCGACGTCTCACCATTGCAGAGTGGAAGCATGTAGAGGAGCGGCTAGAGAAACGGTTGAGCAGTTGGAAAGGCAAGTTGCTCTCAGTTGGAGGACGACTGGTTTTGATAAACTCTGTCCTCACAAATATGGTTCTCTATATGCTTTCTTTCTTCCAACTCCCAAAAGGGGTCTTGCAAAGATTGGACTATTTTAGGTCTAGATTCTTTTGGCAAGGAGATGGTGAAAAGAAAAAATACTGGCTGACCAAATGGAGCGTGGTTTGTAGGCCGAAAGACCAAGGTGGCCTTGGAATTCATGACCTGCAGGTCAAGAATGAGGCCCTACTTAGTAAATGGTTGTTCAAACTTCTTACTGAGGATGGTGTTTGGCAAACCATGCTGCGCAACAAGTATCTAGGCCAAAAGGCGGTGTCTCAGGCATATTGGAAACCTGGCGACTCACACTTTTGGGCTGGCCTAATGGCAGCAAAGAAACAACTCTTTCGCTTTGGGTCTTTCACGATAAAGGACGGGTCAGAGATTCATTTCTGGGAAGACATCTGGCTAGGCAATGCCAGTCTCCGAAAACAATATCCAGCCTTGTACAACATTGCTCGCGATAAGAACAATACTATTGCGCAGGTGCTCAGCTCATCCCCGCCGAATATTTCATTCAGGCGGGATTTGGTTGGCGCCCGACTTATGTCATGGCATAATCTGTTATCACGTCTGGATCTGATTAACCTGACGCAAGGGCGTGATGTGTTTCGCTGGAACCTTACTACATCAGGGTCTTTCACGGTAGACTCTATGTATCGTGCGCTCACGCATTCTGAGGTACCGGAGAGCAATAACAAGAAAATCTGGAAGGCAAAGATTCCACTAAAAGTTAAAATATTCATGTGGTATCTTCGTAGAGGTATTGTGCTAACCAAAGACAACCTTGCACGACGCAACTGGCCAGGAAGTAAGAAGTGTTGTTTTTGTACTCTTGACGAGACAATCAAACACCTTTTTTTTCAATGCAAGTTTGCGCATTCTACATGGTCATTCATCCAAATAGCGTCAAATTTGTATCCGCCCACAAGTATTGCCAATATTTTTGGTCATTGGTTGGATGGTATTTCAAATAGATTCAAAACGCTAATAAGGGTGGGAGCGTACGCCTTACTATGGTCGCTTTGGCTATGTAGAAACGATTTGGTTTTTAATGACAAAAATGCTTCTCCTCTGCAGGTTATTTTCCGTTGTACGCACTCGCTTCGTATGTGGTCTATGCTACAACGTGCGGAGTACCTACCGCTATTCAAGGCGGTGTGTACGCGATTGGAGCAGGTGGCTATGGAGGTTTTTACCCAACATGGGTGGCAGCATAATCTCCGGATCGGTCCACCAACCGTTTCGACATAAGCATAGTGTCGGTCTGTAGGACTCTACTGTTGCCGAATTGTCGGGTTTTTTTTCTTGTCAGCTTTTTTTTGTTTGGCTGTGTGCATCCTAGTTATGCAGAGGCCGGGTGGTACTCTAAGTGCTTTGTATCGCTTGATGCTACATTTTGAGATAATAAAAACGCCCTTTATCAAAAAAAGCTTCTATCTTGCCGCCGGCCATGGTCTGGTCGGATGGACCTCACGGCATTGGTCGCGTGGATAAGGCAAGAGAAAATACAGTCGGTAAATTAGAAGGAACTTGTTTTATGGGTGGTGGGGTCCACAAATACAGCTGTTGGCGTTTGATTGGCCCTGCAGGCTACTGCGTGCAGGGAACCCAGCACGAGAGCCCGACCCTCATTACTTGATTAGTGATCCAAAAATGTTACTCCAAAAACAAACCAGACTCAAAATTATTTTTCCCTCGAAAAAAAACCTACACTAAAAAAAACCTAGACTCAGATTTTTTTTAGTAATCCACCTGCTACTATGTATGGAGTATGTACTACTACTACTATAAGAAGCACGGGGCACAACAGCGGGCATATATAGAAAGACATCATCAACTGTAACGTCAACAGATAAAAGGTAGACGGATCCAACAGATCGCCTCGAATAAAAAAAACAAAAGGGGCAGAATAATCGGAAATCCTTAAGATGGCCACGTACGGTGCTCACACATGTTCAGACTCCCTCCCTGACGATGAGGTAACTAAATCGAACACAGTGCATAGTTGTCCATGCAAGCATCACGAAAAGTGTTTATGACGAATTAAGAAAACAATTTTCTGACTAGCACTAGTTGCATGCTTGCATCAGTAATCAAAAAATGGTGCCAACAAAGTAACAAATTAATTAGTGTAGTTGCTAAAAGTGAGATTAGCTAAGATCAGTAGTAGTACATAAAAGGAATGTCGCCTAGTTGTGAGTCCCTTGTGAAGCAGATTTATTTGGAAATCATGGGTGTTGAGTAAAATTATTTTTTACGTGTCAAAAACTAAAGGAGCACTTGCACAAATTTAATGACTCAAGGTACATCGGTGCATGATTCATCAATGGACCATTAATCAAAGTTAACTGACGTAAGACCAAACAGGAGCATCTTCAGTATATAGCAACTAATATACTCCTAGTAGGTACTACCCGTCCACTTAACAAGAGTATTGTTTTTCCAACGGCATTCTACTCATTTAATCGGCAAATCACGTACACCCCACTTTAGCTTGGGTGCCCAGATCTATATAGGAGTATCACGCATAGCAATCCATTGCAATCTCGGATTCTAACAAACTCTGGCAAGAAGACATGCCGCACGAATCACGGTCTCATGCATGCGTAATAGTAAGTTAAGCAGCGGGACGACCATTAACACACAATTAGCCAACAAGCAATTAGCAACCCGCGTAATAAGAAGGGTCCCTAAAAGGAAACAATGCGTCACAGCGGCATACTGTGGTCATCGATCATATCAACCGTAGCGTCAACAGATAAAAAAGCAGAGTGATCCAATAGATCGGCCTGGATGAACAAAAGGCAAGCAACCAAATGGCCGTACGCACGTCACGTACCCTGGGCGCGCCCTGCAGAAACGCGGATGGAGGAACGGCGTCCATCTATCTGCCTCCGCGCGCGCGCGTGCTTCCTTGATGATTAGCGTCCTTGTCTGTCGCAAAAAACAACATCAGTAAATGGAACACCAGCCGATCCATCCATCGGGTAATTAGCATAGTACTCCCTCCGTTCCAAAATAGATGACTCAACTTTATACTAACTTTAGTACAAAGTTGGGTCATCTATTTTGGAACGGAGGGAGTAGTAAACAGATTCGGGACACATAATAATACCGCCGCAACGGCTGACCCATCGTCGATGAACTAAATAAAATCCACAAAAGTAAAACGAAACGCGGCGAAAAACACATCGGTTTTGCAACCAGATGAAAGCCATCTAGGCCTGCCATTAAGGATGAAAATGGAGTGGAAAGTTTCCGCTTTTCCGAACCAAAAATGGAAACGGAGAGGAAATATGAAAACGAAAATGGAAATTTGCAAAATGGAAATGAAAATGGAATTTTTTATGCGGAAACGGAAACAAAAACAGAACGGTGTTTTCCGGTGGAACAGATGTGGAAACGGAACTTTCCGTTTCTGTAAATATGGAATTTCCGTTTCTACTATAGATAGCCCAACTACCAAAGAACACACAATGACACAATGGGTAGAATGGGCAGAATTGATCATTTGAGGACCAACTTTTACTACCACACACGTACTCAACTAGACCCTATACGGGATTGTCATGTACTACTACAATACTATCCTATGTTGCTAATATAACCATATTATTTTGTAGTCATGTTAACAATTCCATAATTTTTTTTGTTTTTTGTTTATATTTCTCTACGATTCAAGGAGGTTTTAAGTTCTGGTCAACAAATCGTTTTATTTCCGTGTCCGCTCTGTATTCGCTCCATGTCTGTTTTCGGTAGTATTTGTTTTCGTATTCTTCTGTATTCGTTTCCGCTTCTGCAAAAAAAATATAAAAACAAATATGGTATCACCTAGTTCCGTCCGTTTTCGCGCCGTTTTCATCCCTACCTGCCATGGAGTCGCGGTACCAACTGATCCGCGCTCGCTGCTGCACGGCATGCGGCTCTCAGTCCCAGCCCTAAAAAGAGCGCACACGTACGCGGATCTAAAAACGGATCTACCTTGGAAAACACAGGAACGCAAGGAATCCTCGCAGGGAACATGCATCACCCGGGAATGGATCATCCAAATACGGGCCAAAAATGCTTGAGCAGCAGCAGCACCAGCAGCAGCGCGTGCAATAGATCGACTTGCATGCTGCTGCGGCGGCTGGCTAGTCGTGTAACGCAGCGGAAAAGGGAAGAAGATCCATGAAACGCAGCGAAAGCACAAGTGACGGAGAAGGAAACGCCCCACTCTTTCAACCAAATCAAAGCAGCTTTAGCCTGCCATGGAGTGACGCAGCAGAGCAGAGCGGAGCGGTAGGAACAGATCCGCGCTGCCGCACTGCATGCGCCTCCTCCCAGTGCCAGGCCTAGGCCTCCTCTCATCACGATCGAAACGCCAAGGGAACAAAACGGAGGAGGAAAACCGAATCGAACAACAGAGAGAGATGCGAATCCTCGCACGCATGCAGGCAGAAGAACAACAAAACAATTCGCACGCATACGAACGCCCGCTGTGCTCGTCGGAACCACTCACCGTGGACGTGGAGACGACGGCCGGGGCCCGGGGAGATGTGCCGTGCTGGCTCCTTTTTCTCCTCCCTCCGCGCCCTTCTCCGGTGACGGCGCGGGGATTATATAGGAGTGGCTAGGTAGGATGGGTGGATGGATGGATGGATGCGTGCGTGACTTGTCACGCGGAGGGAGGGACGGATCGCGTGCTGTGCGGCGCTGTGTGCGTGGAGGCGGCGTTTGCCCGGGGAGACGTAGCGGACCGGCTGGAAGGGCTATGCGAGTGCAGTGCAGGTGCCAACGCTGCCATGTGCGCCCCGGGACGGAAGGAAGGAAGACGGTGGGCCACTCCAGTCAGGCCAACTCCATCGCACGATCCCAAATCGTTCGGGGTCGTCCGTTTGAGGTAAAACGGACAAAACCAACGATCCAACGCGTAACTCCATCTTGCCTTTTTGTCCGTTCAGTGTCCACTTCGACCCCATATCCAGAGCAAACTTGGGATGGATTTGAGGCAAAGCGGACAGCCGCGGACAACCCGTCTGCGTCCTCGCGTTCGCACATGGCCCGCATGGCAGCCACTTGCCCCTGCTTTTGTCCCCTTCCCCTCTCTCTCCTCTGTTGGACGCCGGAGCCGCCTGCCCCTGCGGCAACGAGCTCGGGGTGAGCGTGGCGTGGCCGGGGCGAGCCTAGGCCGGAGCTCGGGGCGAGCGTGGCCGGGGCGAGCCTGGGGCGAGCCGGGGCGAGGCCGGGGCGAGCGTGGCAGGGGCGTGGCCGGGGCGAGGCGGGGCGAGGACGGGGGAGGCCGGGGCAAGCCGGG
>NC_057810.1:138643585-138711350 GCF_018294505.1 Triticum aestivum | reverse complement strand
GCTGCAAGCAGGCCCAGCGCGGCGACGAGCGGGGCGTGGCGCGGGCAGTGTGCGGCTGCAGGCGGTGGCTGCTGGCGCGGCGAGCTCATGCGGACGTGCTGGGCTGTGGCGTGTGCTAGCTAGCTAGCTAGCTATGCTACCCAGCCAGCCACCTGCGCGAACCGCTGCATGTGCTGCATCTTCTTTGCGTGGACGAGTGCACCGGCAGGGCGCGGCTGGAGAGCGCGTGGGCTGCGGCGCCGGCAAGCGCGGGCGAACTGGATGCTGCTACAGGGTGACAAACGTGCGGGCGGACATTTTGGGGTGATTTGCCGCGGTGGGCACTTCCAACAGTAGCTGGACAAGCATGTCCATTTTTCTACCCATTGCCATCCCAAACAGACAAAATCCGGACAAAGCGGACGTCCATTTGGGGTCGTGAGGTGGAGTTGGCCTCAGCGAGTCACCAGGGGCAGGCATGCCAGCTACTCTACACGGCTAGCTATCCCGCGCGGAAACGAGTTGGGCACGACAAAAAGTAAACCAACCAACTACAGTCGCTATCATTACCCAGGGCAGGCGGTTAAATGCTGCACATTCTGTCTGTGGACAGCTGCGTCCTGCACGCATGTTGTGCCTGCCGTGGCAGAATGTTCTTTCCGCTCATCTCTTTCCTGCCTAGGTGAACTACGCTTGCATGTTGTTCCACAAGCATCCATCTGAAATAGGTCGGTTTATATCGACATTTATTTTTCCTCAAGAAATGCAAAGCCCTTGGATTGGATCTTAAACCTAAGAACAACTCTAACGGGGCGACCCATTTCTCCGCGCCGACCCAAACGGACGTGCGTCGCTTTTTGTTCGCGGGCGACCCATTTCTGGCCTATTTTTTAGCCGGATTTGCGTCCGCGCGGACACGCGACGGACGCGCGCACGCTCGCCCTTCCCTTCCCACCCGTCCCGCTGGTCTGTGTCACATTGCCCTCCCCCATCCAACAGCAACCCTCGCCCTCCTCCTCCGTCGCAGATGCCGCCACCCATTTTTGCCGGTGACTCTGCCAGCTGTCGGGGCCTTCACATCCGCTCAGCTACACCGCCCACTCCCACGTTGCCCGCCACCGCCGTCTTGCCGCCGGGAGCCGACTGCTTCCCATCCCCCGCGCCTCCCACCACACAGCCGCCCCCGACCAAGAAGCCGCCTCGCCGCCCGGCCAGATCCTCACCGGCACGCTCGTCGGACACCGGCAGGACAGCAGCTGGTCCGTGCGCCGCGACTCCCTTCGTCAGCCGTCTCCTTCGCCGACGCCCGCAAGCTGTTCGACAGTTTGCCAAGGTACAAAAATGGACTCCGCCGACGAGTTCTTTTTTCACAATTTCCTTTGCGACTCCGATGATTCGTCCTCCGATGACGAGGAGGATATATTGGCTGTCGTGTTGGTCCATCACCACCTCAACAGCCAGCGGCCATTGTTCCATGGCTCCATTCCGGGCAACCTTTCGACGTTGAATCGCAACCAAGAGAGCGGGCATTTCCTTCTTTGGAAGGGCTACTTTGATACAACAAACCCATTGTTCAAACATCAGAAATTTCGCCGCCATTTCCATATGAGTAGGCACGTTTTCAACCGTATTAGAGAGGGGGTGGTCGGCTATGATGACTATTTCGAGTGCAAAGAGGATGCCGTTGGCAAGATTGTTTTTTTCTCTTATCAGAAATGCACTGCCGCCATCCGAATGCTTGCATACAGAGTGCCCGGTGATCTCATTGACGAGTACGTCCGTATGAGCGAGTCTACTTGCCTAGAGTCCCTGTATAAGTTCTGCAAGGCTGTTATTGCTGTGTTTGGCCCTGAGTACTTGAGAGAGCCGACTGCTGAAGATACAACCCATTTGTTGGCGATGAATGCCAGCAGGGGCTTCCCAGGGATGCTTGGTAGTATAGACTGCATGCATTGGGAGTGGAAGAACTGCCCTTCTGCTTGGCAAGGGCAGTATAAGGGCCATGTCAGGGCTTGCACTGTCATACTTGAGGCCGTGGCGTCTCAAGATCTCTGAATCCGGCACTCTTTCTTTGGCATGGCCGGATCACGCAATGATATCAACATGCTTCAGCGCTCGCCGTTGTTTGCTAGGCTTGCCGAAGGCAACAGCCCACCGGTGAACTTTACTGGCAACGGCCACACCTACGACAAGGAATACTATCTGGGTGATGGTATCTATCCTCAAGGGACCACTATTGTCAAGACAATACCCAACCCTGTCGGAGAGAAGAGGAAAAGATTTTCCCAAGAGCAAGAGAGTGCTAGGAAGGATGTCGAGCGTGCCTTTGATGTTTTGCAATCTCGATGGGGCATCGTTCGGTATCCTGCTAATACCTGAAGCACGCAGAAACTATGGGAGGTGATGACTGCTTGTGTGATCATGCATAATATGATCGTAGAAGACGAGCGCCCAGAACGTCTGTATGATCAAGGCTTTCAGTTTCAGGGTGAGAATGTTGTGCCCGAGCATGGAGTAGCGGCAACATTTGAATAGTTCACCCAATTTCATGAAGACATGCGTGATTGGGAAACTCACGTGCAACTGCAAAATGATTTGGTTGAGCATATGTGGGCTCATGTTGGCAACCAATAGATGTATCTTCTTTTATTCGTTTGCAAAACTATGTGACAGCTATGCGAGACCTTTTTATTTTCATTTGGCTTGTAATAAACTATGCAATTTTATTCGGTCCAAAACAATTTTATTTTGATTCAAACTATGCAATCATGCAAAAAAATAGGGGGGCCAGGCAGCCACGCCGGCACATATGGGTCAGCGCGTTGGGCGCCCTACCGACCCATATCTAAAACAGGGCGGACGCCGGGCGGGCGGCCGACCCAAACAGACAAAAAGCGGACGAAATCGCCGTCCGTTTGGGCGCCCCGTTGGAGTTGCTCTAATTCCATGCATGGCTGAGTGCCTTAAGCACTCTGGTTGATCCAAAGGAAGGAAACAGTTGAGGAAGCGCTCACTCTCAAGTAGGGATGAAAATGGAGTGGAAAGTTTCCGCTTTTCCGGACCAAAAATGGAAACGGAGAGGAAATATGAAAACGAAAATGGAAATTTGCAAAATGAAAATGGAAATGGAATTTTTTATGCGGAAACGGAAACAAAAACAGAACGGTGTTTTCCGGTGGAACAGACGTGGAAACGGAACTTTCCATTTCTGTAAATATGGAATTTCTGTTTCTACTATAGATAGCCCAACTACCAAAGAACACACAATGACACAATGGGTAGAATGGGCAGAATTGATCATTTGAGGACCAACTTTTACTACCACACACGTGCTCAACTAGACCCTATACGGGATTGTCATGTACTACTACAATACTATCCTATGTTGCTAATATAACCATATTATTTTGTAGTCATGTTAACAATTCCATAATTTTTTTTGTTTTTTGTTTATATTTCTCTATGATTCAAGGAGGTTTTAAGTTCTGGTCAACAAACCGTTTTATTTCCGTGTCCGCTCTGTATTCGCTCCATGTCTGTTTTCGGTAGTATTTGTTTTCGTATTCGTTTCCGGTGTTTCTGTATTCGTTTCCGCTTCTGCAAAAAAAATATAAAAACAAATATGGTATCACCTAGTTCCGTCCGTTTCCGTGCCGTTTTCATCCCTACTCTCAAGAAGAGGGGGTATTGACCTGATCAGTAATACTCACTCCTCTGAATGTGTTCCATGGGGGGGGGGGGGGGTTGCACAGTTGGTCTTTGTTCATGAGAGGAACAAAAACAATGAGGTGGTGAGACAAGAAGCGAGGCTTCTAGCACAAGGGTTCAACAGACACCTGTCATCATTTAAGATGAAACATATTCTCTTGTTGTGAGTGGAATAACGTTCTGATATTTAATACCACTGGCAGTGAATAATGGATTTGTATAACTAGCTGATGGATGATGTGACTGCATAGTTGTATGAGTCACTTGATTCGGATATCTATATGATAGTTCCTCAAGGAATGAAGATTTTGAATTTAATCGCAACATGTATTGTGTAAATCTTTAGAAGTCATTTTATAACTTGAAGAAGTCGGCAAGGATGTAGTAGAACCGACTAAATGAGTTCCTTTGTTAAAAGTGTGGTGGAATTGTCACGGCAGATGCCCTAGCATAAGGACTTAGGCGTGGAGCCATCGCAACATAGTTAGCTTGAAGGAGTTAAAACGGGACAAGGGACACAAAGAGTTTACCCAGGTTCGGTCCCTCGCAATGAGGTAAAGGCCTACTCTTGCTTTAGGTTGTATTGCTTGGGTTTCGATTACCAGGGAGCGAATACGCTTGACCTAGTTCTCAACTCATTGTTTCTTGCCCTAACACGCCGCCGGGTCACCCCTTTATATACATAGGCTGATGCCCGGCGGCTTACAGAGTCCCGGTCGGCTCATACACAACGTGTCTGACTCGGTGACAGAAATAATATTTCCTTAACATACAAGTTAAACATATGGCGGTTTATGCGTGTGGGCCTCAAGTCTCTTCCGGGTCTTGGGCCTTCAGTAAGCTTGCTTCATGAACCGCCATCTTCAACATCTTCTTGGGCCTTCTTATCATGAACCGCCAGTGGTATGACCCGACCCCTCCTATGCGGGTCGTACCCAATAGTTATATCCCCAACATTAGGCCCCAGGTTGATGTGAACTTGTTCATATCAATCTTCAAAACTTAGAAAAAATCCTTCCTCGTCAGTCCTTATGAAATCTTACAACCCGCCGTGACGTCAACTCACAGAATCGTGGTAAGCCGCTATGACATCATCTCACATTAATGTCACACGATGCCCAAATCTCAATTGCGTTCACTTTTAATGAATCTCCAAAAATCGAGGCGTCTGTGTTGTCACATATCCATTTTTCAGCCTCATCGATTCTCGCGCATGCCATCTATCCATTGCCTTATAAATAGGGACAGGGGTCCTTTTCATTTCCCCCTTGCCTCCTCGTCTTCATCCTCTTCCTCACGACGCCTCCAGCGCCCGAGCTCCGCCGCCGCCGTCGACCTTCGCCACTGCCTCAAGCTCGGTCACTGGATCAACCTAAACGTACTAGAGCTCGTCCGCGCGCCTCCGCTGTTCAACAACCCTGGTAAACTTTTCTCCTTCCCTCACCGTAGATCCCATTAGGGTTTGTTTGAGTTCGTCGGACTTCATCTCCGCTCCTCTTTGTTCTTCCCCGTTTCTTGTAGTTTTGATCTAAGTTAAGTGCTCATCTTGCACAACATTACTTTTAGCACTCATTTTTTATATTTGAACGCCTCCTCTCCGTGAGAGATCCCATCTGAGCACATGAACTGCTCTATTGCCGCAATTTAGGTTTAGAATTCTATTCATTATTTGACCTGATGTAGATCCAAAATTATAGCATCAATATGCGAAAGCTGTTTATCCAACACTTAGTAATTTTTCCCTCATAGATCTTGAAAATTGATAATTGTGTGGGCGGCTTAACTTATAAACCATAGCCTGCCAGGTACCATTAGTCCCCTCTTAAGCTGCCAATAGTTTGCCTTGCATAATTCCAACGCGATCCTCCAGCTTAACACACTGCATGCTTATCGTTCTTACCCTTGAACCAATATCCGGCTTAACAACATAATATTAAACCAGCAAAATTTTCCTTTTTAGATCATCATCAGCATGACTAAGACTTTCACTGCATGCAACTGGGCACCATCCCGGGTCGCCGAGGAAGATTTGAACAATTTCGTTGAAACTGGCATCTTAGCCAAGAAAGCTGACATCCACTGGAGGGTCCCAAGCCTCGAAAATCCTCCTGAGCCCAAGGAAATAATTGTTTTTACTGATCACATGATCCGGGGGTTTACCCCGCCCGGTTCAAAATTCTTCCGGGACGTGCTGCACTTTTTCCAACTTCACCCTCAAGACATTGGGCCAAATTCTGTCTCCAATATTTGCAACTTTCGAGTCTTCTATGAAGCTTATCTTCAAGAACAACCCACTTTTGAACTGTTTAGAGAGTTTTATTACTTAAATCGGCAAACAGAGTTCATCGACGGGCCCAGCTTGGAGTTAGGTGGGGTCTCAGTTAAGAAACGGAAAGTGGCCTCCTTCCCATATGCCAAACCGCCTAGTCATCCCAAGGACTAGAACCAGACTTGGTTCTATTGCCAAGACACATCTCCAGCGGGTGAGAATCCCCTACCGGGTTATCGTGACCACCGGCTTAGCAACACATGCTACCTCCTGAGCTTGCGTTGGTTTTCCCTTGAAGAGGAAAGGGTGATGCATCAAAGTAGCGTAAGTATTTCCCTCAGTTTTGAGAACCAAGGTATCAATCCAGTAGGAGACGACGCACAAGTCACTAAATACCTGCACAAACAATCAAGAACTTGCAACCAACACGATAAAGGGGTTGTAAATCCCTTCACGGTCACTCGCAAAAGTGAGAACTGATAGAGATAATAAAGTAAATATTTTTGGTATTTTTGATGTATAGATTGGAAAGTAAAGATTGCAAAATAGTAGATCGGAAACTAGCAAGATGTAAACAAGATTTAATAATATGGAAAAGAGACCCGGGGGCCATAGGTTTCACTAGTGGCTTCTCTCGAGATAGCATGTATTACGGTGGGTGAACAAATTACTGCCAGCAATTGATGGAAAAACGCATAATTATGATGACATCTAAGGCAATGATCATGAACATAGGAATCACGTCCGTGTCAAGTAGACCAACTCCTGCCTGCATCTACTACTATTACTCCACACATCGACCGCTATCCAGCATGCATCTAGAGTATTAAGTTCATAAAGAACGGAGTAACACATTAAGAAAGATGACATGATTTAGAGGAATTAACTCAAGCAATATGATGAAAACCCCATCTTTTTATCCTCGATGGCAACAATACAATGTGTGCCTTGCAGCCCCTACTGTCACTGGGAAAGGACACCGCAAGATTGAAACCAAAGCTAAACACTTCTCTCATGGCAAGAAAGATCAATCTAGTAGGCCAAACTAAACAGATAATTCGAAGAGACTTGCAAAGATATCAAATCATGCATATAAGAATTCAGAGAAGAACCAAATAATATTCATAGATAATCTTGGTCATAAATCCACAATTCATCGGATCTCGTCAAACACACCGCAAAAGAGTATTACACCAAATAGATCTCCAAGAACATCGAGAACTTTGTATTGAGAATCAAAGAGAGAGAAGAAGCCATCTAGCTAATAACTATGGACCCGAAGGTCTGTGGTAAACTACTCACGCTTCGTCAGAGAGGTAATGGTGTTGATGTAGAAGCCCTCCGTGATTGAACCCCCTCCGGCAGATTGCCGGAAAAGGCCCCAAGATGGGATCTCACTAGTACAGAAGGTTGCGGCGGTGGAAAAGTGGTTCCGTGGCTCCCTGATGTTTTTAGGGTATAAGAGTATATATAGGCGAAAGAACTAGGTCGGTGGAGCTACGAGGGGCCCACGAGGGTGGGGGGCGCGCCTACCCCCTGGGTGCGCTCTCCTGCCTCGTGGCCTCCTTGTTATGTCACCAACTTCATCTCCAAGTCTTCTGATTTACTTTCGGTCCAAGAAAGATCATCGCGAAGGTTTCATTCCGTTTGGACTCCGTTTGGTATTCCTTTTCTGCAAAACTCTAAAATAGGCACAAAAAAACAGAAAACTGGCACTAGGCCCTCGGTTAATAGGTTAGTCCCGAAAATAATATAAAAAGAGCATATTAAAGCCCATTAAACATCCAAAACAGATAATATAATAGCATGGAACAATGAAAAATTATAGATACATTGGAGATGTATCAAGCATCCCCAATCTTAATTCCTGCTCCTCCTCGAGTAGGTAAATGATAAAAATAGAATTTTTGATGTGGAATGGTACCTAACATATTTATCAATTTAATTTTCTTTATTGTGGCATGAATGTTCAGATCTGAAAGATTCAAGACAAAAGTTTAATATTGACATAAAAACAATACTACTTCAAGAATACTAACAAAGCAATCATGTCTTCTCGAAATAACATGGCCAAAGAAAGCTATCCCTACAAAATCATATAGTCTGGTTATGCTCTATCTTCATCACACAAAGTATTTAATCATGCACAACCCCGATGACAAGCCAAGCAATTGTTTCATACTTTTGATGTTCTCAAACTTTTTCAATCTTCACGCAATACATGAGCATGAGCCATGGACATAGCACTATAGGTGGAATAGGATGGTGGTTGTGGAGAAGACAAAAAAATAAGATAGTCTCACATCAACTAGGCGTATCAATGGGCTATGGAGATGTCCATCAATAGATATCAATGTGAGTGAGTAGGGATTGCCATGCAACGGATGCACTAGAGCTATAAGTGTATGAAAGCTCAAAAAGAAACTAAGTGGGTGTGCATCCAACTTGCTTGCTCACGAAGACCTAGGGCACTTTGAGGAAGCCTATCATTGGAATATACAAGCCAAGTTTTATAATGAAAAATTCCCACTAGTATATGAAAGTGACAACATAGGAGACTCTCTATCATGAAGATCATGGTGCTACTTTGAAGCACAAGTGTGAAAAAAGGATAGTAGCATTGCCCCTTCTCTCATTTTCTCTTTTTTTATTTGGGCCTTTTCTCTTTTTTTATGGCCTCTTTTTTTCTTTTTTTTTATTTTTCGTCCGGAGTCTCATCCCGACTTGCGGGGGAATCATAGTCTCCATCATCCTTTGCTCACTGGGACAATGCTCTAATAATGAAGATCATCACACTTTTATTTACTTACAACTCAAGAATTACAACTCGATACTTAGAACAAAATATGACTCTATGTGAATGCCTCCGGCGGTGTACCGAGATGTGCAATGATTCAAGAGTGACATGTATGAAAAATTATGAATGGTGGCTTTGCCACAAATACGATGTCAACTACATGATCATGCAAGGCAATATGACAATGATGGAGCGTGTCATAATAAACGGAACGGTGGAAAGTTGCATGGCAATATATCTCGGAATGGCTATGGAAATGCCATAATAGGTAGGTATGGTGGCTGTTTTGAGGAAGGTATATGGTGGGTGTATGGTACCGGTGAAAGTTGCGCGGTACTAGAGAGGCTAGCAATGGTGGAAGGGTGAGAGTGCATATAATCCATGGACTCAACATTAGTCATAAAGAACTCGCATACTTATTGCAAAAATCTATTAGTTATCGAAACAAGTACTACGCGCATGCTCCTAGGGGGATATATTGGTAGGAAAAGACCATCGCTCGTCCCCGACCGCCACTCATAAGGAAGATCAATAAATAAATCATGCTCCAACTTCATCACATAACGGTTCACCATACGTGCATACTACGGGAATCACAAACTTTAACACAAGTATCTCTCAATTTCACAACTACTCTACTAGCATGACTCTAATATCACCATCTTCATATCTCAAAACAATCATAAAGAATCAAACTTCTCATAATATTCAATGCACTTTATATGAAAGTTTTTATTATACCAATCTTGGATGCCCATCATATTAGGACTAATTTTATAATCAAAGCAAATTACCATGATGTTATAAAGACTCTCAAAATAATATAAGTGAATCATGAACGGTCAACAATTTCTATAAAATAAAACCACTGCCCTGCTCTAAAAAGATGTAAGTGAAGCACTAGAGCAATATTGTCTAGCTCAAAAGATATAAGTGAAGCACATAGAGTATTATAATAAATCATTATTCATGTGTGTCTCTCCCAAAAGGTGTGTACATCAAGGATTATTGTGTTAAACTAAAAGCAAAGACTCAAATTATACAAGACGCTCCAAGCAAAACACATACCATGTGGTGAATAAAAATATAGCCTCAAGTAAAGTTACCGATAGACGAAGATGAGACTTTTGGTTATCCTTGAATTTTAATTTGGGGTGCCTTGGGCATCCCCAATCTTAGGCTCTTGCCACTCCTTATTCCGGAATCCATCAAATCTTTACCCAAAACTTGAAAACTTCACAACACAAAACTTCAACAGAAAATCTCATGAGCTCCGTTAGTATAAGAAAATAAACCACCAATTTAAGATACTCTAATGAACTCATTATTTATTTATATTGGTGTTAAACCTAATTTATTCCAACTTCTCTATGGTTCATACCCCCCAATACTACTCATAGATTCATCAAAATAAGCAAACAACACACGAAAAACAGAATCTGTCAAAAACAGAACAGTCTGTAGTAATCTGTAACTTTTGAATACTTAATGTAACTCCAAAAATTCTGAAATAAATTGGTTGACGTGAGGAATTTGTCTATTAATATTATGCAAAAAGAATCAACCTAAAATCACTCTTCTGTAAAAAATTACAGCTATTCTCATGAGCGCAAAAGTTTCTGTTTTTTACAGCAAGATCGCAAAGACTTCACCCAAGTCTTCCCAAAGGTTCTACTTGGCACAAACACTAATTAAAAAATAAAACCACATCTAACCAGAGGCTAGATGAATTATTTAATACTAAACAGGATCAAAAAGTAATGAACAAAAATAAAATTTGGTTACCTCCCAACAAGCGCTATTGTTTAACGCCCCTAGCTAGGCATAAAAACAAGAATAGATCTAGGTATTGCCATCTTTGGTATGTAATCCATAAGTGGCTCTTATAATAGATTCTTAAGGAAATTTAATTTTCTTCCTAGGAAAGTGTTCCATGCCCTTCCTTAATGGAAATTGGAATCTAATGTTTCCTTCTTTCATATCAATAATTGCACCAATCATTCTAAGGAAAGGTCTACCAAGAATAGTAGGACATGTATGATTGCAATCTATATCAAGAACAATGAAATCTATGCAACAATAAGAACATCATTAATCCTTCACATAGGTTTCTTAATGGTGGAATCCGCAAGATGCAAATTTATGGAACAATCATCAAATTCATGGAAACCTAGCACATCACACAAAGTTTTTGGAATTGTGGAAACACTAGCACCCAAATCACACAAAGCATAACATTCATAATCTTTAATCTTAATCTTAATAGTAGGTTCCCACTCATCATAAAGTTTTCTAGGGAAAGAAACTTCTAGTTCAAGATTTTCTTCAAAAGATTGCATCAAAGCATCAACGATATGTTTAGTAAAAACTTTATTTTGATTATAAGCATGAGGAGAATTTAACACGGATTGCAACAAGGAAATACAATCTATTAAAGAAAAATTATCATAATTAAATTCCATGAAATCCAAAATAGTGGGTTCATTACTACTTAAAGTTTTGACCTCTTCAATCTCACTTTTATCAATTTTTGCATCTAGATCTAAAAACTCCAAATCATTTGGACACTTTTTAACTAAAGTTGACTCATCTCTAGTCCCAGCTCTATCAAGGTTCATATTGGAAAACAAAGATTTAATAGGAGTCACATCAATCACTTTTAGATCTTCATAATTATTATCTAGAGCCTCCGGTTTGGCGGCCATCTTATTAACCAAGGTGGCTTGTTTATCCGAAATTTGGCCTACTAAATTTTCAAGATAAGCAAACTGAGATTTCAAACCATAAAATTCCTTGGACATATCATCGAGCTCTTTATTCATGTACTCCATAAAACTTTTTTGTTCTTTAAGCTTGTTTCTGAAGAAATTATTATGCTCAAATTGCAAATACATAAAGATTCTAATGTTGTTTTCAATTTCTTCCAACCTCCTAAGGTGAGGATCAACGCTTTTTGGCAGAGCCATCAAAGCAAACAGGCACACCAACACACAAGCACACAAGAAGCAAGCGAAAAGAGATGAACGGAAGAGGGGCAAATAAAAGGCAAAGGTTTTTGAAAATCGTTTTAGAAGTGGGGGAGAGGAAAACGATAGGAGAATGGCATGTAATGCAAGGGAGAAGAGTTTATGATGGGTACTTGGTATGGCTTGACTTGGCGTAGATCTCCCCGGCAACGGCGCCAGAAATCCTTCTTGCAACCCTTGAGCTTGCGTTGGTTTTCCCTTGAAGAGGAAAGGGTGATGCAGCAAGTAACGTAAGTATTCCCTTAGTTGTGAGAACCAAGGTATCAATCCAGTAGGAGACGACGCACTAGTCACCGAATACCTGCATAAACAATCAAGAACTTGCAACCAACACGATAAAGGGGTTGTCAATCCCTTCACGGTCACTCGCACAAGTGAGATCTGATAGAGATAATAAAGTAAATATTTTTGGTATTTTTGATGTATAGATTGGAAAGTAAAGATTGCAAAATAGTAGATCGGAAACTAGCAAGATGTAAACGAGATTTAATAATATGGAAAAGAGACCCGGGGGCCATAGGTTTGACTAGTGGCTTCTCTTGAGATAGCATGTATTACGGTGCGTGAACAAATTACTGCCGAACAACTGATAGAAAAGCGCATAATTATGATGACATCTAAGTCAATGATCATGAACATAGGCATCACGTCCGTGTCAAGTAGATCGATTCCTGCCTGCCGGCTCAAAATCTCTGCCAAAACAGAAAATTCAATAAGCAAGCCGGAAAGTAAGGTTTTCTCATCCATTGGATTATTTGGATCCCGACTTTATTTTGAAGAAGAAACAACATGAAGCTCGCCACACAACCCGGAACAGTGGAAGCGGGACCCTTTCCACCGGCTTACCAAATACTCCGGCTCCCCGCAAGCGCTGTCCAGAGGTCTCAACAAACTCTGACTTAACTTATCCCAGGGCTGGTCTTTTTCGACAACCTCTTAATCTTTCTGATTCAAATTACCAGGGAACGTCTCATTCCTCCTCTGGTGACTCAACGGGGAATCATGTCCCGACCTTCAAACCTGTGCCTGGGTAAGACTGCCAAGTCTTTGCATTCAATTATATACTCAGTTGTTGTATTAACCTCATCTTGCGTTTCATTCGCAGGGCTATGGCAAAGCCCAACAAGAAAATGAAGGTGACAAAAACTACTGAGAACCCCTCTGAGATGGAGCATCAGTCAGTAGAGACCTCCCACCAATCCCCTAAAGCCACAGTCGATGAACCGCCACTGGTCGAACACAACATTGACATGGACCAGATGGATGTTGATCCAGCTACCACCAATCCGCCAAGCCCTAGTAAGCCGCCAAGCCCTATCAAGCCCGCTGAAGAAAAGGCTGATGATGTTACCATCACTGGGCATGGTTATACGGAGCCAGGCAACCCTACTGTCTTGTCAAAGCACAACACCAAGGAAGAAATTTCTGTTGCTAACAATGGCAAGTGGTCAGCCAATCTAGAGAGCTATGCCCACTTCCATGCCCATGAGATCCACTCTGGGTACTTGAACCGCCTGTACACAAGTCGTGATTTTGAAGCCGGCTTAGTAAACTTGATGAAGGAATGCTTTGAGGTAAACACTACAGCTCTCTTCATATGAATACACTTCCATTAGCCGCCAAGTTTACTGGACATGATAGAATAGAATGTGTTGTAGACTTTAAATAGATTTGTAGATCAAATCCAATAGCCCATGAGGGCCGGTTTATACTTTCAAGATAAACCGGGACTTCCAATAATAATATTTCAACTTTTGCACATGTAGCCCCCAAGAGACGGCTTAATCTGCCAAGATGAGCCAGGACTTTGACTATTAATGAGTCAACTTCGCATCTATAACCCTCAAGGGCTGGCTTAATCTGTCAAGGTAAGCCGGGTCTCATTATCATATATGTCCATAAAATTCAAGCATACAACCCCCATGAACCAGCTATAGCCACCATACCTTAACCGGGTCATCATAAAACTGTCTTCAAAAAAGAGTAATATGCATTAGCCCCCAAGTGCCAAGTAAAATACTTGTATTGTGCTTGGGACTTTTTTCTTAAATAAGATGACTTTAACCCGACTATTGTTTATATCTTGCAGGCTGAACTTACTGTCAAAGACTCCCAAGTTTTTGATCTTCAAGAGAATATAAAGTCTCAGCAATCTGAAACCTCCAAGGCCAAAGCCAAGTTGACCACTGGTTGGCATATATGGAAAAGCTGAAAAAAGACTTCAAGGCTGACCAGGCAGGCTAGGAGACAGAGAAATCAGCTCTATTGAAAAGAGCGGAAGATGCTGAAGTAGCTCTTAATTAAGCCGGTGGCTGAAGAGCTCGCCTGTTTAAAACATCAAGTAAATGCCATGACTGCTGCCATCTTCGGTAAGTAACTTCATCTTAAGTTGATACTACCAAAACATTGCAAGAATCTTTCATCTGGCTTATATATTTATTTATTGATACAGGCTCCAGGATTGACCACCTCGACTAAGATATGCGCAAGAAGCTGAAAGCCGCCTACACCCTTGTAGAGCAATTAGATACTGGCGCACAATGAGCCATTTGCAGAATAAGAAACAACCGCCAAACCTAATCAAGAACACACTAGAGAAGATGTCTATGCTGCCCCTGCGAATCAAGGAACTTAAGAAATCAGCTGCAAGAGCCGGTGCACTCACCGCGCTAACCCGGGCTAAAGCATGGCAAGCAGATCTTGACCCGGAAGACATGGCTAACGGCGGCAGAAACCACATATTTGACCTGAGGCCGAAATCAAATCACAAACTGACCTGCTCTCGAAAAAATTTCACTCTGTTGACCCTTTCGTGTGGCGCCCGATAGCTGAGCGCCGCACCCTACAGTGCAGCACCCTTCCCTTAGGCGTCGCAGATCCAGCCAGCGTGGCAACCTTGGTCCAGTTGCGGCCCCACAGACAACAGTGCAGCGCCTAAGGCTAGGGCGCTACACTTGTAATGTGCAGCGCCCGTATCTTAGGCGCTGCACTGTGTGTGTGCCACTTAGGCTGGCCCCACCCTCTCTCCCCTCCCACCCCACCCCACACACCCCCACCCTACCCAAACCCTTAGCCTTGCGCCCCTCCTCTCTTCCCCTCTCCCCCCTCAAATCCTTATCAAATCTTGCAAATCCGAAGTATTTGACCATGGATTTCGAAGCCAACCCCTCCCTTAAGGTAATCTCCTCCGATCCCCTCGTTTTCATCCATAGGAATTGTCACATTTGCTCAAATCTCGCTAGTTTGGGGAAACCCTAGTTTTTGCTTGGATTTGGAAATTTGTGTTGAATCATGTTATGTTTCTTTGCTAATTTGGTATGGTTAGGCTTTCATAGTATGCTAGGGTTAGGGTTATGTGTGTTTGATGTTGGTGTTAGGGTTATGTTATGGTTAGGCTTGTGGTTATTGTTAAGTGGGGGTTAGGGTTAACCAAGAATTCTCGGTTTTGTAGGCATGGCTTTATCCGGTTCCATGACGAGGCCACCATGTGCTAACCAAGAAGACATGCCGAACAAGTGGGGAGGACACATCTTTGGACAAGGTGAAGGAGAAATATGTCAACATCCCGCCATGTTGGTGTGGAGATGTTTGCAAGGTGAAGGTGTCCACCGACCGAAAGAAATCATGGACGGAAGGGCGGAGATATTTTGATGCCCGAACTATGCTTATGATCGTGCACTTCCAACTAATGCCTATGACCAAGCACCGGTAAGCTCGAGAAGTAAAATGTTACTCTCAAATGTGTGTCAACACTAACAACAAATTTTTATGCAGTCACCGCCTCCTCTATGCAAGTACTTCATGTGGATAGATCTTGAAGTGCCAGAAGATGTCAAAAAGGACCAATACCAAGATTGTCTTAGGCGGCAAGGGCGGTTCGAAGAATCGTTTCGAAGAGGCTTGGAGGAAGAGCGTCGTCAGAAGGAGAGGATGGATCGGAAGAAATGAGAGGAGGAGAGGGCACACCAAGCGGAACTTGCTCGTGAGGAGGAGAGGGCAAGAAAGCTTGCAAAGGCTCGCGAGGCGCAAGAGGACTCGGCACGTGACAAGAAGGGGAAATGGCCTCGCTCTACTCAGTAGGGACTTCGCTTCGGTGCACTCATTGTCAACTATCTTCTAATGAATGTGTCGTGAACTTGTGAGGGCATGTGAGATGCTGGTGAACTATCTTCTAGGGCAAGCTGGCATTTTTCATTTGTAATGAATGTGTCGTGAACCATGTCGTAGTAATGTTTGAATTGTCTTAAGTTATGAACTCGTCGGCATAAAATTTGTGTTTGTTCAAATTGCTGTGATGCTGCAGTCATTGTAAGTATTATGGATGGTCAGTACTGCAAGCCTTCTGTGGCTCTTTGGATAGCCATGGCCAGTTGAGCAACGCCTATGGGAAGGGCGCTGCACTGTAGAGTGCAGCGCCTAAGCGTTGGGCGCCACACAGTACAGTGCAACGCCTAACTATTGGGCGCTGTAGTGCTGCTAATAGCTAAACTGCAGAAATAGATGCCATTTTGGCCTCATGCAGCACTCACATAACTTGAACATCACTAAAAGTACTGTAAACTGCACATACTAAACAAAGAGAACTAATAACTTGAATCACATCATTTAAGACAATTCAACATTACTTCAAGTTTGCAAACACAAATACCACACTAGTAAGAGTTCACCAACATATAACATAACCTCACAAGTTCATCAACCTAATGAAACGGCTACAAGAGAGCACTTCCATAGTAACATGAACAAGCACTAATGCCTTCTGCGCGTGTTCCTGGTGCCACGCCTGCAGGCAATCTTTTTCTTCCTGGAAGGACGAGCCTCCTCCTCCTGCACTTCCTCGTCCGCCTCCGCCTCCGCCTCATCATCCAAGCTAGCCATCCGCGAGGTCCCTACGACCACCTTTGGGTTGCCTCTGTTGTCATAGTTGTTGGGCGTGTACTGGCGTCTGGGCTGCCTAGGCTTGAACACATATGCGGACCAAGCTTGAGCGTCCGCCAAAGTCATGTCATCATCAAGCTCATGGCCCTATCACACAATCAAACAATATGGTGAAGGCCGGTGTCGTAATCAAGTGAGAATCACATATAAAGGATTAGTCATACCTCTTGGGTGACCGCACCCTCATCATCCAGATAAGCATATGAGGAACTCACATCGTCCCCCTGATGGTGAGATAAGGGGTCTGATGGTGTACCAGACCTAGAGGCAGATGGTTCATCATATTCAGGATCACGACAACCGAGAAGATTCGATAATCGCCTTAACTTCTTGGCCTGACGCTGTAACATGAACAAGTGTATAAGATATCAAACTCCGCAACATAGACTGGCTCTCATAGTGAATGTGATATGTACCTTGAGGAATGCTCGTAGTGAACCATCATCATCGCCGTTTCCAACCGGTGTCTTCTCCAGAATAGACTGGCTCTTATCAGCTGCTTTCTTGATCTTGGTGCACTGCGGATGAGAAAGAATGAATACGTTATCCATTCAAACATGTGTAATACGGTCAACGGGAAAGTAAAGAAGGGAACACTTTATCACATAGTTAATCACCGGAACAGCAAGGACTCCTTGCCCTTCCCTAACATCTCTGTTGTACTTCCCCTTTGCTAGATCCTCAAAGTTTACGGGTTCTTTAAGAATATCCTAATTATATGCCGGTGGGCATATCTCAACTCGATTAGTTTCAATAAACCATCATACGTAGTTATCAAAAGCAAGTGGGTTATGCTCACGAAGCGGGGCGCATGCAGTGCTACGAGCTTGCTCCACACAAAGATGGAAGCGGGTAACATACTGAGCATGATGCTTGTCCCAGTCCTTTATCTTCCGCTGCCTTCTCCCGTCCAACCTGCATGGTACAAAACCAAACATTAGCACAATGAAAAGGAGTCCCGATGCTTAGTCAATACGCAGACATGCTCTCTTACCTATGAAGTGCTTTGTCCGCGTCCACCCAATCCAGTGGGTGAGGCTGGAACAGACCAAACTGACGATACACGCGATGTGGCAAATGAAACTCAACCGCCCAGTTGCATATCAGTGGGCACCGCATAAGCCAGAGATCCTTATCCCGCAAGCACATCGGGTTGAGGCGGAACTCCACGGTGTACCCAAAGCTCTCACCCGTGCCATATGGCTGCCATACCACCTATGAAATAGGGCAACAATGCAAATTTGATGACTATTTTTCAAGCAAGCATGAGAAAGGACTGAAGTAATGACCTCCTTACCTACTCAGGCGTAATCGTGTCCAACTCGGCAATGTACATTTGGTACATGAGATTGACATCATGGCCTAAATCGAATTTCAACCATATATCAATATGGTACAAACAAAAATCACCAAAAGAGAATCAAAAGCAATAGAAAACAGAATACCAAGGCATTCAAAGGCTGCCAAGCCTCAACATGAAGTGTTATTCAAGGCATGCACAGCCACTGAGTTACTCCTTAATTCAAACCTGTAAGACGGGCCTCACACGACTAATCGTCGTTTTAACTTTGACAAGTTCAGGGTCTTTAAAAAATTAACTGTCAAGAGTACGACGAGTCATTCCAGGATTACCTGGTCGGAGTGGCAAGCATACAAAGGTAGGATAACCCAGATTTTGGTGAATACACCTGGCGTCCAAGCCTATTATGAGGGACAACAAAGCTTTTCTTCATTTAACAAGAAGCCCCCAAGTAATATTTTGATCCACGCATACAAGCCGGACTAGTAGGGTAGTCATAGATATGATCAATGAGCAGGAAGCCCCCCAAGTTTTTTGCGATCAAGGCGTACAAGCCGGATCAAAAGGGTAATCATAGCTATTCTCAATGAGCAGGAAGCACTCAAGTGACCTTATGAAGTAACAATAAAGACTCAGATTCTCAGAAATGAAATGACAGAGGCCCTGAATCATCAGGGATGCCAGCTTTATTATACTAATCATAATATATACAATGACAAAAGTATGTACATCACAAGAGCCGGTGGCTCAGGTGTAATAAGGCCGAAGATGAGCAATATTCCACGGCCGGTGGGTCTCCTCCTCCGACGTGCGTGAGTCCTTATGGTCTCGAACATTGATAAGGCATGACCCGTTGTTCAGATTTTTGCTGACCACAAAAGGCCCTTCCCAAGGTGGGGATAACTTGTGCATGTCAATTTGATCTTGGATGAGCTGGAGCACCAAATCTCCTTCTTGAAAGGTCCTGGTCTTAACCCAGCGGCTATGATAAAGATGCAGATCTTGCTAGTAAATCGCTGAATAAGCCACTTCAAGGTCACACTCTTCATCCAACAGGTCAATAGCATCTTGACGTGCTTTCTCATTATCAGCTTCAACATAAGCCACCACACGAGGCGAGTTGTGACGTATGTCACTAGGGAGAACCGCCTCTGCTCCGTAAACCATGAAGAAAGGCGTGTAACCATAGATCTGTTGGGGGTGGTATTGATAATCCAAAGCACTGAGGGCAACTCTTCCACCGAACAACCCGGTGCCCTCTACAAAGGGACCATAAGCCAGGGCTTGATACCTCTCAATATTTCTTGATTAGCTCATTCAGCTTGACTGGGGGTGAGCCACTGATGATACATCAAGCTGGATATGCTCTTGTTGGCAGAATTCTTTCATTGCCCCCTTAGACAGATCAGTACCATTATCAGTAATGATACTATGAGGATACCCAAAATGAAAGATCACCTTTTTGATGGATTGAACCGCCGTGGCTGCATCACATTTGCTGACCGGCTCAGCTTCAACCCACTTTGTAAACTTGTCAACAACTACCAGGAGATGAGTCTTTTTATCCTTGGATATTTTAAAAGGTCCAGCCATATCCAGCCCCCAGACTGCAAACGGCCAAGTAATTGGAATCATCCTCAATTCTTGAGCCGGCACATGAGCTCGTCTTGAAAATTTCTGACTACCATCAAATTTACTGACCAGATCTTCCGCATCAGCATGAGCCGTCAGCCAATAAAACCCATGACGAAAAGCTTTAGCAACAAGAGATTTAGAGTCGGCATGATGACCGCAATCTCCTTCATGAATCTCCCTTAGAATTTCACGGCCCTCCTCAGGAGAAATGCATCTTTGAAACACTCCTGTCACACTGCATCTGTGTAGCTCTCCATTGACAATAATCATTGACCTAGACCTCCGGGTTATTTGCCTGGCCAAGGTTTGATCCTCTGGTAACTCACCATGGGTCATATAAGCCAAATATGGAACAGTCCAATCAGGGATGACATGGAGAGCCGCCACCAACTGTGCCTCCGGGTCAGGAACTGCCAAGTCCTCCTCCGTAGGCAACTTAACTGATGGGTTATGCAAAACATTAGGGGGGACAGGCTTACGCTGAGACCCCAGCCGGCTTAAAGCATCAGCAGCCTCATTTTTCCTGCGATCAACATGCTCCACTTGATAACCTTTGGAATGACAAGCAATAGTGTCAACCTCTCGGTGATAAGCCGCCATGAGTGGGTCCTTTGAATCCCAAGTTCCTGACACTTGCCGAGCCACCAAATCTGAGTCGCCAAAGCACCTTACCCAGCTTAGATTCATCTCTTTAGCCATCCAAAGACCATGGAGTAAGGCTTCATACTCGGCTACATTGTTAGTACAAGGGAAATCAACCTTAAAATATAACAAAATTTATCACCTCGTGGGGAAGTCAATATAACTCCAGCCCCCGAGCCTTCCAATTGCCTGGATCCATCAAAATGAATAGTCCAATATGTATTATCCAGCTTATCCTCGGGCATTTGTAGCTCTGTCCAATCATTGATGAAGTCTACAAGTGTTTGAGATTTTATAGCCGTCCGAGGCACATACTTCAAGCCATGGGGTCCAAGCTCAATGGCCCACTTAGCTACCCGACCTATGGCTTCTCTATTTTGAATAATATCCCCCAAGGGAAAGAAATAACCACAGTGATGGGATGACCAAGGAAATATGGCTTCAACTTGCTACTGTCCATAAACACGCCGTAAACCAATTTCTGCCAATGTGGGTATCTCTGCTTAGATTCAATAAGTACCTCACTGACATAGTAAACCGGCCTTTGAACCGGATACTCCTTGCCCGACTCCTTCCTTTCAACCACAACTGCCACACTAACAACTCTGTTGTTTGGAGCCACATATAAAAGCAAAGGCTCCTTCTCAATAGGATCTCCAAGAACCGGTGGCTCAGCCAGCTGTTTTTTAAGCGCCTCAAACGCCTCATTAGTAGCATCGCTCTAGACAAAGTCATATGTCTTCTTCATCATTTGATACAAAGGGGTAGCCTTCTCTCCCAGGCGGCTTACAAACCGGCTCAAAGCCGCAATACGACCCGCCAAACGCTGGACGTCATTGATACACACCGACTTAGCCAAAGAAGTGATAGCCTTGATTTTCTTGGGGTTAGCTTCAATGCCCCTCTCAGAAACCAGGAAACCCAATAACTTGCCTGCTGGCACGCCAAAGACACACTTGGCCAGGTTAAGCATCATTTTATAGACCCGAAGATTGTCAAAGGTCTCTTTCAGATCTTCTATCAAAGTCTCCTTCTTCCTGGATTTCACAACAATATCATCCACATAGGCATGAACATTGCGTCCAATCTAGCCATGAAGGCAATTCTGAACACACCGTTGGTAAGTCGCCTGGGCACTCTTGAGCCCAAAAGGCATAGATACATAGCAGAAGGCTCCAAAGGGAGTGATGAAAGTTGTCTTTTCCTGGTCCTTAACTGCCATCTTGATCTAATGATAACCAGAATAATCATCCAAAAAGCTCAAACGCTCACAACCCGCCGTAGCATCAATAATCTGATCAATACGAGGGAGAGCAAAAGGATCAGCCGGATATGCCTTATTAAGGTCTGTATAATCCACACACATACACCAAGTGCCATTTTTCTTAAGTACCAGCACCGGGTTAGCCAACCACTTAGGATGAAAAACTTCAATGATAAACCCTGCCGCCAAGAGCCGGGTCACTTCTTCACCAATGGCCTTACGCCTCTCTTCATTAAAACGACGAAGAAACTGCTTGACCGGCTTAAACTTTGGATCCGCATTAAGGGTGTGCTCACCAAGTTCCCTCGGTACACCTGGCATGTCAGAAGGTTTCCATGCAAAGATGTCCCAGTTCTCACAGATGAACTCGATGAGTGCACTTTCCTATTTCGGATCCATATTAGCACTGACGCTGAACTGCTTAGACGAGTCGCGAGGCACAAAATCAACAAACTTAGTGTCATCTACCGATTTAAGCTTCAAGAGGGGGTCATTTTCTGTAGTTGTCTTCTTCAAAGGCGTCATATCCGCCAGGTCAACATTGTCTTTATAAAACTTCAACTCCTTTGTAGCACAAGCCGACTTGGCATACGCAACATCACCTTCTTCACAATCGAGAGCAATCTTTCTATCACCATGCACCGTGATGGTGCCCTTATGACCCGACATTTTAAGCTGCAAATAAATATAACATGGCCGTGCCATAAACTTGGGGTAAGTCGGCCTCCCAAACAAAGCATGGTATGGGCTTTTGATCTTAACCACTTGAAAGGTCAATTTCTCAGCTCTGGAATCCTGGTCATCTCCAAAAGCTACCTCCAGTGTTATCTTACCCACTGGATACGCCGACTTACCAAGCACCACCCCGTGGAAAACAGTAGAAGACGCCTTAAGATCTTTGTTAGTCAAATTCATACAACGAAAAGTCTCATAGTAAATGATATTGATACTGCTTCCCCCATCCATGAGTACCTTTGTAAGCTTATACCCTCCTACCTGAGGAGCAACCACCAATGCCAACTGACCTAGATTATCAACCCGGGGCGGGTGATCCTCCCAGCTCCATACAATATGCTGCCGAGACCACCTCAAATAACGAGGCACAGTCGGCTCAATTGAATTCACCGCCCTCTTATGGATTTTCAGATCTCGCTTGCACAAACTCGTGGTGAACACATGATATTGACCACTATTCAACTGCTTTGGATTACTCTGATAACCAGACTACTGCTGCTGATTTCCTTGATCAGATTGCTGACTGAAACCACCTTGATTACCTTGGCCTTGAAAGCTAGAGCTTGAACCGCCACCTCCAAAACCAGGTCCATGAGAGCCGGAACCTGAACCGCCATGCGGGCCATGATTGTTCTGGAAAAAACTAGAGTTTATATACTCCCTCATGATGAAGCAATCCTTCCACAAATGACTGGCCGGCTTATCCTGGGTTCCGTGCTTTGGACAAGGCTGATTCATCATGGCCTCAAGGTTGAACTTCGGCCCTCCAAACCCGTGCGCTTGCATTTTTCCCTTACGATGCTGGTTATTGTTCTGCGTGTTGGTGTTAGCCACAAAATCAAACTGCCGTCCGCCTTACGTTTACCATTGCCACCTTGAGCTGCCGTGTTATGTTGTCCCTTTGGGTTGCCACTCTTCTTCCCCTTCACAGTCTTCTCCTCATTGGACTCTGGGTCTTTAGTGCTATCAGAGTCGGCATACTTGACGAGAGCTGATACGTCTCCAACGTATCTACTTTTTCTCACGTTTATCCTCTTGTTTTGGACTCTAATTTGCACGATTTGAATGAAACTAACCCCGGACTGACGCTGTTTTCAGTAGAACTACCATGGTGTTGTTTTTCTGCAGAAATAAAAGTTCTCGGAATGGAACGAAACTTTGCGAGAATTTTTTATATCAACTAGTAAGCGTGCAGTGCAACGCACGTCTCTGCCATGGCATGTCAGGGGGACGACCCTAGAAGCGGTACCAGTTGAGCGTGCAAGGCGTGTTGGAGCAGTGGACGTCAGGGCAGCGACCCTGAGAGCTTTGCAACTTCGATGACTTGGACCTCGTGTCGTGTGGGTTGCTGGGTTGCAACTACTACAGGAATGTGGAATGCTTGTTTCTTCATCGTCGCAGGAGAGTGCTTGATGACTTCTTTCCGGCAGGTGATGGAAGAGGGGCTTGTTCGACGGAGCGAGTCCACCAGCTAGTGTGTGTTTGTGTGGTCGGTGTTGTGGCATTCGCCACGCTGTCGAGTGTGGGCTTAGCCATGTGTGTTTACGATGTTCTAGAGTGGGCTTGCCCCTTTTATTTTTCTTTTCTCCTAGTTTTCCATGATTGACTGGACAATCTTCTGCTTAATCAATGAAACGTCAAAGCTTTTGCTTTGTGTTTTTAATTTATTTGTACTCATACTCATTTACTCAACTAAAATTCAAATATATCTAATGTGTTTCTTACCATTAAAGAAGGCATGCTAAACACAAAGGATAACACTCATGTCTGCTTTGAAAATTCACCCAAGATAAAACCAAATTAAGAAGCAAGACCATAGAGAAATAGACCTAGAAAGTACAATCATTTCCTATAATTACAAATTCATGATGTCCTTCTACCAATTTTCAGTGTATCATGTTCATAACTTTAATCCAAATTCATTGCCAAGCCTTTGGAATAATATAAAGGAATCATCTACTGAAGTGATGGTTATACATCATAGCAAATTCTAGATCAGATCATCAACAACACCAGTTGAGTAATCCTATAATCTGGCTTCAAATAACACATCCGCTGAATGTAGTTACATTTTTACTAACCCAAATAGTATAAGTGAAGATAGAAGGGAAAACGATATTTCTGAACTTAAACATATTTACATGCTATACTTTATCTACATATAAAGAGGGGAAATATACAGTATGAGATAGAGTAGTGGAGCAGAGCGCCTGCATCAACGATGTCAAATAGTCGAGGAATTGTGCACGGTTCTCCTAGTAATCTTGCATGCGAACAGGGCTCCAAACAGTCGAGAAATCACATAGGGTAACTTGTTAGTGTATCAACAAAGAAACTAATGACGCTAGACCAACTCTCCCTAGTGTAGCAAACGTGGAAGCTTACACCAATGCAAATGTTATTCACATATTACTCTGACATTCGCATTAAAAATATAGAGACAACGCCCTTAACATGCATGATATAGACGTCGAGTAAGTAAGAAAGTCGGCTCCGTCCCACAAGCTTAGACAATTTAAAGACGGAACATTACCTTTTTATGCAAAGCTTGTAGAGGCATTCATATATTTAAAGCTACATTCTATAGAGCACTGGAGCATCTCGCAAAAGTCAACTTATTGAATTGATTATTAGATTGAATGCAGAATCAGGAAGTCACTACTTACTAAATGTTTACCATCAACAATCATGGATGGTGAACTTGTGATTGACTTCTGAGAGCTCTTAACACTCAAATTCTCTACGGGAAAAAGCACACAAGAGGATTAAAAGGCCAAAGCCATCAACAATCATGGATGGTGTCTTTTCTTGCAGAGCGACACAACCCGCACATGACCGGGCCCTAGGACATGGGAATCTCTTGGTTGTTGTTGGTAAAAATATTCCATACTTTGATGCTTAGCTTCAACTTCTCTAAAGGTTCCTTACAAAAAAGAGAGAAGTTAAGTCACTAAAATAACCATTCTAAAGGTACTCAACAAGTTCTGTTGTACTGATCATCAAAGAAATGAATGTTAGGATATAAGACAGAAACAATATGCATAACGATCTTTCTGGATATGCGGCAGATTGCAGCTAAGTGGTAACAAAGAAAAGTCATTTTCTGAAAATTGATTCTACATTAACAGAGTCACCATGAGAATTCGTCAGTACATGCACCTCTGAATTCCATATATCGGTTCCGATGGATTTGGTCCTGAACCTCACATATGATATTTTGCATTACACGCCTGCTTGCTCGCTCGGTCGTCAATGTAGCTGTGCAGGGCTGTTGAAACATCCTGCAAAATATCAACCACCAAAGCTCGTGAGCATTCAATTCAAGTATGAACAAAGGCTACATCACACGCATCATCTCAGCTCCAATGTGGTGAAGTTTGTATCATAGAGATAAATAAAACCTGAAGGGAAAATCCACCTTTTGCACGGCCAAACAGAAACATGTTTTTTCAAAAATACCAATCAGATAGGAGCGCATATGTTCATCTCTTGAACCACAAATACATAAACACAATGGGATATGTGTGCTGGCGTCAAAATATGATTATGACAAACTGATGGATAAATAGCACGAACTAATGATAATCTGGAGACAAATTAGTTACTTATCCATCTTCTCTCAAATGTGAAAAAAAACCCGAATGGATCTGCTGTACCAGTGACAGGGATGGCGACACAACAAATTGGGGGCTGACCTGTGAAACGAAGGATGGGTGAGGTGCATTGAATCTTGAGGCGGATATGGTAGTAGGTGGGTTTGTTCGCCGGCCACCCATAACAGTACATAGTGAGAGGTCGATGAAGACGACGGCATGGCGATGCAAAAGCCGACATAGATCGGTGAGGGGCCGACCTGGACGATTGGTCGCGTCGCAAGCACCCTGGCCTGCGCCAGGCGGCGGCGTCCAGATAGTCGCTTCCGTGGCGTCCATCCCAAGGTGGACAAGTCCCTCCATCCCATATCCCATGGCCGGCGGCCGGAGGGAGGCACAGAGAAGGGGGCGCACTTGAGCAGCGTGAACGCAGAGGAGGGGAGTACGCGTGTTCGGGCTGGCGGTGGCGTGCGGGAGGGGCAGAAATGGAGGAGAACGCGTAAAGGAAAGAGGCACATATGTGCGGAGGCTTATTAGCAACCAAATGGGATTAGCAATGTGTGGGTGCTGCTAATCACGCAGCGAGAGGCGGATGAAGACGGCAGCAGGGGGATTGGCAAACATCTGCTAGGCAGAACATTCGATCTGAGCCATTGATTAGGATGGCAAATCATTAGCTTAATATGAACGGTAGAATATGTTTTAACTGATTTGATCCAAGGGTCCTGGTTATCTTGTGTACACTTCGTTGTGTGGCTTTAGAGGGAGTTATGTTTGATCTTTTAATAGTAGTATAGATAATAAGAATTTCTGGAGCCAAGACTTTCTGGAGAGGGGCACCTGGGTGGGCACAACCCACCAGGGCGTGTGCCCCTCTCCTGGCATGCCCAGGTGGGTTGTACCCACCTAGTGGCCCCGCAGACGACCCCCCTGATACTACAAAATCACATATTTTTAGCAAAAAATCGGGAAGAAAGAATTATCGCGATCCACGAGATGGAGCGGCCACCAAGCCCTATTCTTCGTCGGGAGGGCAGATCTAGAGTCCGTTTGGGGCTCCGGTGTGGGGGATCTTCGTTCTTCGTCATCACCAACCCATCTCCATCGCCAATTCCATGATGCTCCCCACCGAGAGTGAGTAATTCCTTCGTAGGCTCGCTGGTCGGTGAGGAGTTGGATGAGATTCATCATGTAATCGAGTTCGTTTTGTTAGGGCCTGATCCCTAGTATCCACTATGTTCTTAGATTGATGTTGCTATGACCTTGCTATGCTTAATGCTTGTCACTTTGGGCCCGGGTGCCATGAACTCAGATCTGAACCGTTTATGAATTCATCATTATATCCATGTTTTTGAACTGATCTTGCAAGTTATAGTCACCTACTACAGTTATGATCCGACAACCCCGAAGTGACAACAACCGGGCCCACTCTCGGTGATGACCGTAGTTTGAGGAGTTCGTGTATTCACTATGTCTTAATGCTTTGTTCCGGTTCTCTATTAAAAGGAGGCCTTAATATCACTTAGTTTCCAATATAGACTCCGCTGCCACGGGAGGGTAGGACAGATAATGTCATGCAAGTTCTTTTAATAAAGCACGTATGACTATTTACGGAATACATGCCTATTATATCGATGAACTGGAGCTAGTGCCGTATCGCCCTAGGTTATAGCTGTCAAATGATGAATATCATCCAACAAGTCACCAATTCAATGCCTACGAATTTATCTTATATTGTTTCTGCTAAGTTACTACTGCTGCTGCTACTGTCACACTTGCTACAAAATACTGCTATCACTGTTACTGTTAGTATTGCTGTTGTCGCTACTATAAAAACTATCATATTACTGTGCTACTGATCACTTTGCTGCAGGTATATAATTTCTAGGAGTGGTTGAATTGACAACTCAGCTGCTAATACCTTCAAATATTCTTTGGCTCCCCTTGTGTCGAATCTATAAATTTGGGTTGAATACTCTACCCTCAAAAACTGTTGCGATCCCCTGTACTTGTGGGTTATCAAGACCTTTTTATGGCGCCGTTGCCAGGGAGCATAGCTATATTTATTAAGTCACTTGGGATTATTATCAATTTATCACTATGAAGAATCTGAAGGATCCAAACACTAATATTCACCTTCTGTTATGAGTAAACTTGCAACACCACCCACATGCTATTAATTCTGATATGTCGCAAGTTATTGATGATTCTACTTCTACTATGAATGATGCTTTGATGATGCTAGTACCATGCTCGATAATGATGATGTGCCACTTGGTGAATTTCTTGATGAAAAAATTGCTAGAGTAATACAGCATGATGTTGTTGAATATGATGATAAGCTTGAAACTGAAACTCCTGAAACACTTGCTAGAGCTAGCCCTCCTAGATATTAATTTCCTAAGGTACCGGAAGGCTATGTTATGAGTGAAGAGGCAACTAGAGATATTCTTTCTTGTAAGGATAGAGATGATCTGGAGAAATTATTACACAAGTATAAAGAAAAATCTCTGAATGCTAGAATGAAATGTGATCCTAAGTTTGCTACTTCGCCTATCTTTAATTATGATAAGGATTATGAATTCTCTGTTGACCCAGAGTTAATTACTTTGGTTGAATTTGATCCTTTCCATGGTTATGAAACTGAAACTGTTGTGGCACATCTTGCTAAGTTGAATGATATAGCCACCCTTTTTACTCATAATCGGAAAACTTGATACTACTTTATTCTCAAATCATTTCCTTTCTCATTAAAGGGTGATGCTAAAGCTTGGTACAATACTCTTGCTTCTAGTTGTGTGTGTAGTCCCCAGGATATGATTACTACTTCTCTAAAAAATATTTTCTTGCTCATAAGAAACAAGCTGCCTTACAGGAAATATTTAACTTTGTTCAAAGTCTCCCACAAGCTCGGGGGAGGCTTTTCCAGTTACTTAATGCTTTGCCTGATCATCCTCTTAAGAAAAATGAAATACTTGATATCTTCTATAATGGACTAACTGATGCTTCTAGGGACTTCCTAGATAGTTGTGCTGGTTGTGTTTTCAGGGAACGAAATATTGCTCAAGCTGAAGAATTATTGAATAACATATTGAAAAATTATGATGATTGGACTATTCCTGAACCACCGCCTAAACCCACTCCGAAGAAGAGGGGTATATTATATCTCAGTCCTGAAGATATGCAAGAGGCAAAGAAATCTATGAAGCAAAAAGGTATTAAAGTTGAGGATGTCAAAAATTTACCTCCTATTGAAGAAATACATGGGCTTGATACACCACTGAGGGAGTCCTGGATTAAGGGGTCCTCCGACAGCCGGACTATATGTATATGCTGGACTATTGGGCTATGAAGATACAAGATAGAAGACTTTGGCCCGTGTCCGGGCGGGACTCTCCTTTGCGTGGAAGGCAAGCTTGGCGATTCGGATGTGAAAATTCCTTTCTCTATAACCGACTCTGTGTAACCCTAGCCCCCTCCGGTGTCTATATAAATCAGAGGGTTTAGTCAGTAGGACAAGAACAATCATAATCATAGGCTAGCTCCTACCACCACTGATAAACTCTAGAATAAGCAATAGGGTTTTAGCCTCTACGATCTCGTGGTAGATCAACTCTTGTAATACTCATATCATCAAGATCAATCTAGCAGGAAGTAGGGTATTACCTCCATCGAGAGGGCCCGAACCTGGGTAAAGATTGTGTCCCCCGCCTCCTATTACCATTAGCCTTAGACGCACAATTCGGGACCCCCTACCCGAGATCGGCCGGTTTTGACACCAACATTGTGTTGGGGAACGTAGCAGAAATTCAAAATTTTCCTACGCGTCACCAAGATCTATCTATGGAGAAACCAGCTACGAGTAGAAGGAGAGTGCATCTACATACCCTTGTAGATCGCTAAGCGGAAGCGTTCAAGTGAACGGGGTTGATGGAGTCGTACTCGTCGTGATTCAGATCACCGATGATCAAGTGCCGAACGGACGGCACCTCCGCGTTCAACACACGTACAGCCCGGTGACGTCTCCCACGCCTTGATCCAGCAAGGAGAGAGGGAGAGGTTGAGGAAGACTCCATCCAACAGCAGCATAACGGCGTGGTGGTGGTGGAGGAGCGTGGCAATCCCGCAGGGCTTCGCCAAGCACCATGGGAGAAGAGGAGGAGGGAGAGGGGCAGGGCTGCACCAACGAGAGATCAAATCATGTGTTATGGGCAGCCCCATGCCTCAATATATATAGGGGGAGGGGAGGGCTGCGCCCCCTTTAGGGTTTCCCACCCCAAAGGGGCGGCGGCCATCCTCCAGATGGCATCTGGTGCGGCGGCCAAGAGGGGGGGAGGAGTCCATCCTCCCCAAGGCACCTCGGAGGTGCCTTCCCCCTTGAGGACTCTTCCCTCTAGGGTTCCCTAGGCGCATGGGCCTCTTGGGGCTGGTGCCCTTGGCCCATGTAGGCCAAGGCGCACCCCCTACAGCCCATGTGCCCCCCCGGGGCAAGTGGCCCCACCCGGTGGGCCCCCGGGACCCTTCCGGTGGTCCCGGTACAATACCGATGACCCCGAAACTTGTCCCGATGGCCGAAACAGGACTTCCTATATATAAATCTTTACCTCCGGACCATTCCGGAACTCCTCGTGACGTCCGGGATCTCATCCGGGACTCCGAACAACATTCGGTAACCACATACAAGCTTCCTTTATAACCCTAGCGTCATCGAACCTTAAGTGTGTAGACCCTACGGGTTCGGGAGACATGCAGACATGACCGAGACGTTCTCTGGTCAATAACCAACAGCGGGATCTGGATACCCATGTTGGCTCCTACATGTTCCACGATGATCTCATCGGATGAACCACGATGTCAAGGACTCAATCGATCCCGTATACAATTCCCTTTGTCTAGCGGTATTTTACTTGCCCGAGATTCGATCGTCGGTATCCAATACCTTGTTCAATCTCGTTACCGGCAAGTCACTTTACTCGTTCCGTAACACATCATCCCGTGATCAACTCCTTGGTCACATTGCGCATATGATGATGTCCTACCGAGTGGGCCCAGAGATACCTCTCCGTTTACACGGAGTGACAAATCCCAGTCTCGATCCGTATAAAACAATAGATACTTTCGGAGATACCTGTAGTGCACCTTTATAGTCACCCAGTTACGTTGTGACGTTTGATACACCCAAAGCATTCCTACGGTATCCAGGAGTTACACGATCTCATGGTCAAAGGAAGAGATACTTGACATTGGCAAAGCTCTAGCATACGAACTACACGATCTTTGTGCTAGGCTTAGGATTGGGTCTTGTCCATCACATCATTCTCCTAATGATGTGATCCCGTTATCAACGACATCCAATGTCCATAGCCAGGAAACCATGACTATCTGTTGAACATAACGAGCTAGTCAACTAGAGGCTCACTAGGGACATATTGTGGTCTATGTATTCACACGTGTATTACGATTTCCGGATAATACAGTTATAGCATGAATAAAAGACAATTATCATGAACAAGGAAATATAATAATAATACTTTTATTATTGCCTCTAGGGCATATTTCCAACAGTCTCCCACTTGCACTAGAGTCAATAATCTAGTTCACATCGCCATGTGATTAACACTCACAGGTCACATCCCCATGTGACTAATACCCAAGAGTTTACTAGAGTCAGTAGTCTAGTTCACATCACTATGTGATTAATACTCAATGAGTTTTATGTTTGATCATGTTGCTTGTGAGAGAGGTTTTAGTCAACGGGTCTGAACCTTTCAGATCCGTGTGTGCTTTACAAATCTCTATGTCATCTCCTAGATGCAACTACCACGCTCTATTTGGAGCTATTCCAAATAACTGTTCTACTTGGAGCTATTCAAAATTGTTGCTCCATTATATGTATCCGGTATCTCTACTTAGAGCTATCCGGATAGGTGTTAAGCTTGCATCGACGTAACCTTTACGACGAACTCTTTTACCACCTCCATAATCGAGAAAATTTCTTAGTCCACTAGTTACTAAGGATAACTTTGACCGCTGTCCGTGATCCATTCTTGGATCACTCTTGTACCCCTTGACTAACTCATGGCAAGGCACACTTCAGGTGCGGTACACAGCATAGCATACTATAGAGCCTATGTCTTAAGCATAGGAGACGACCTTCGTCCTTTCTATTCTGCCATGGTCGAGCTTTAAGTCTTAACTTCGTACCTTACAACTCAGGCAAGAACTTCTTCTTTGACTGATCCTATCTTGAATACTTTCAAGATCATGTCAAGGTATGTGCTCATTTGAAAGTATTATTAAGTATTTTGATCTATCCTTATAGATCTCGATGCTCAATGTTCAAGTAGCTTAATCCAGGTTTTCTATTGAAAAACACCTTTCAAATAACCCTATATGCTTTCTAGAAATTCTACATCATTTTTGATCAACAATATGTCAACAACATATACTCATCAGAAATTCTATAGTGCTCCCACTCACTTCTTTGGAAATACAAGTTTCTCATAAACTTTGTACAAACCCAAAATCTTTGATCATCATCAAAGCATACATTCCAACTCCGAGATGCTCACTCCAGTCCTTAGAAGGATTGCTGGAGCTAGCATACCTTTTAGCATCCTTAGGATCGACAAAAACTTTCTGATTGTATTACATACAACCTTTCCTTACAAAACTGGTAAGGAAACTCGTTTTGACATCCATCTGCCAGATTTCATAAATGCAGCTAATGCTAACATGATTCCGACGGACTTAAGCATCGCTACGGATGAGAAAATCTCATCGTAGTCAACTCCTTGAACTTGTGAAAAACTCTTCGCCACAAGTCGAGCTTCATAGACGGTGATATCACCATCCACGTCCGTCTTCTTCTTAAAAGATCCATTTATCTCAATGGATTGCCGATCATCGGGCAAGTCCATCAAAGTCCATGCTTTGTTCTGATATATGGATACCATCTCGGATTTCATGGCTTCTAACCATTTATCGGAATTCGGGCCCACCATCGCTTCTCCATAGCTCGTAGGTTCATTGTTGTCTAGCAACATGACCTTTAAGACAGGATCACCTTACCACTCCGAAGTAGTACGTGTCCTTGTCGTCCTACGAGGTTCGGTAGTGACTTGATCCGAAGCTTCATGATCACTATCATAAGCTTCCACTTCAATTGGTGTAGGTGCCACAGGAACAACTTCCTGTGCCCTGCCACACACTAGTTGAAGAGACGATTCAATAACCTCATCAAGTTTCCACCATCCTCCCACTCAATTCTTTCGAGAGAAACTTTTCCTCAAGAAAGGACCTGATTCTCGAAACAATCCCTTATTGCTTTCGGATCTGAGACTGGAGGTATACCCAACTGTTTTGGGTGTCCTATGAAGATGCATTTTATCCGCTTTGGGTTCGAGCTTAATCCTGAAACTTTTTCACATAAGCGTCGCAGCCCCAAACCTTTAAGAAACGACAACTTAGGTTTCTCTAAACCATAATTCATACGGTGTCATCTCATCGGAATTACGTGGTGCCCTATTTAAAGTGAATGTGGTTGTCTCTAATGCCTAACCCATGAACGATAGTGGTAATTCGATAAGAGACATCATGGTATGCACCATATCCAATAGGGTGTAACTATGATGTTCGGACACACCATCACATTATGGTGTTCCAGGCGGTATTAATTGCGAAACAATTTCCACAATGTCTTAATTGTGTGCGAAAACTCGTAACTCAGATATTCATCTCTATGATCATATCATAGACATTTTATCCTTTTGTCACAATGATCTGCTACTTCACTCTGAAATTACTTGAACCATTCAATAATTCAGACTTGTTTTCATCAAGTAAATATACTCAACATTTACTCGAATCATCTGTGAAGTAAGAACATAATGATATTCACTGCATGCCTCAGCACTCATTCGACTGCACACATCAAAATGTGTTACTTCCAACAAGTTGCTATCTTGTTTCATCTTACTGAAAATGAGGCTTTTCAGTCATCTTGCCCATGTGGTATGATTTGCATATCTCAAGTGATTCAAAATCAAGTGAGTCCGAACGATCCATTTGCATGGAGTTTCTTCATGCATATACACCAATAGACATGGTTCGCATGTCTCAAACTTTTCAAAAACGAGTGAGTCCAAAGATCCATCAACATGGAGCTTCTTCATGCATTTTATACCATTATGACTTACATAGCAGTGCCATAAGTAGGTGGTACTATCATTACTATCTTTTGGCATGAAAATGTGTATCACTACGATCGAGATTCAATAAACCATTCATTTTAGGTAAAAGACCATTGAAGGTATTATTCAAATAAATAGAGTAACCATTATTCTCTTTAAATGAATAACCGTATTGCGATAGACATAATCCAATCATGTCTATGCTCAACGCAAACACCAAATCTCGATGGTAGAGGGAGCGTGCGATGCTTGATCATATCAACATTGGAAACACTTCCAACACATATCGTCAGCTCACCTTTAGCTAGTCTCCGTTTTATTCCGTAGCTTTTATTTCGAGTTACTAACACTTAGCAACCGAACCGGTATCTAATACCCTGGTGCTACTAGGAGTACTAGTAAAGTACACATTAACATAATGTATATCCAATATACTTCTATCGACCTTGCCAGCCTTCTCATCTACCAAGTATCTAGGGTAATGCTGCTCCAGTGGTTGTTCCCCTTATTACAGAAGCACTCAGTCTCGGGTTTGGGTTCAACCTTGGGTTTCTTCACTAGAGCAGCAGCTGAATTGCCGTTTCATGAAGTATCCCTTCTTGCCCTTGCCCTTCTTGAAACTAGTGGTTTCACCAACCATCAACAATTGATGCTCCTTCTTGATTTCTACTTTCGCGGTGTCAAACATCGCGAGTACCTCAAGGATCACCATATCTATCCCTGATATGTTATAGTTCATCACGAAGCTCTAGCAGCTTGGTGGCAATGACTTTGGGGAAACATCACTATCTCATCTGGAAGATCAACTCCCACTCGATTCAAGTGATTGTTGCACTCAGACAATCTGAGCACAAGCTCAACGATTGAGCTTTTCTCCCTTAGTTTGCAGGCTAAGAAAATCGTCGGAGGTCTTATACCTCTTGACGTGAGCACGAGCCTGAAATCCCAATTTCAGCCCTCGAAACATCTCATATGTTCCGCGACGTTTCGAAAAACGTCTTTGGTGCCTCTACTTAAACCATTTAATTGAACTATCACGTAGTTATCAAAACGTGTATGTCCGATGTTCGCAACATCGACAAACGACATTGGGGTTCAGCACACTGAGCGGTGCATTAAGGACATAAGCTTTCTACTGATTGCATAATCGCTACTATCAACTTTCAACTATATTTTCTCTAGGAACATATCTAAACAGTAGAACTAAAGCGCGAGCTACGACATAATTTGCAAAATCCTTTTGACTATGTTCAGGATAATTAAGTTCATCTTATAAATTCCCACTCAGATAGACATCCCTCTGGTCATCTAAGTGATCACATGATCCGAGTCAACTAGGCCGTGTCCGATCATCACGTGAGACGGACTAGTCATCATCGGTGAACATCTTCATGTTGATCGTATGTACTATACGACTCATGCTCGACCTTTCGGTCTCCGTGTTCCGAGGCCATGTCTGTACATGCTAGGCTCGTCAAGTTAACCCTAAGTGTTTTCGCTGTGTAAAACTGTCTTACACCCGTTGTATGTGAACGTAAGAATCCATCACACCCGATCATCACGTGGTGCTTAGAAGCGACGAACTGTAGCAACGGTGCACAGTTAGGGGAGAACACTTCTTGAAATTTTGTAAGGGATCATCTTATTTACTACCGTCGTCCTAAGTAAACAAGATGCATAATCATAATAAACATCACATGCAATTATATAGTTGTGACATGATATGGCCAATATCATATAGCTCCATTGATCTTCATCTTCGGGGCTCCATGATCATCTTGTCACCGGCTTGACACCATGATATCCATCATCGTGTCTTCATGAAGTTGTCATGCCAACGACTACTTCTACTTCTATGGCTAACGTGTTTAGCAATAAAGTAAAGTAAGTTACATGGCGTTGTTCAATGACACGCAGGTCATACAATAAATTAAGACAACTCCTATGGCTCGTGCCGGTTGTCATACTCATCGACATGCAAGTCATGAATCCTATTACAAGAACATGATCAATCTCATACATCACATATCATTCATCACATTCTACTTGGCCATATCACATCACATAGCATACCTGCAAAAACAAGTTAGACGTCCTCTAATTGTTGTTGCATGTTTTACGTGGCTGCTATGGGTTTCTAGCAAGAACGTTTCTTACCTACGCAAGACCACAACGTGATATGCCAATTGCTATTTACCCTTCATAAGGACCCTTTTCATCGAATCCGTTCCGACTAAAGTGGGAGAGACTGGCACCCGCTAGCCACCTTATGCACCAAGTGCATGTCAATCGGTGGAACCTGTCTCACGTAAGAGTACGTGTAAGGTCGGTCCGGGCCGCTTCATCCCACAATACCGTCGAAACAAGATTGGACTAGTAACGGTAAGCATATTGAAACATCAACGCCCACAACTACTTTGTGTTCTACTCATGCAAAGAATCTACGCAATAGACCTAGCTCATGATGCCACTGTTGGGGAACGTAGCAGAAATTCAAAATTTTCCTACGCGTCACCAAGATCTATCTATGGAGAAACCAGCTACGAGTAGAAGGAGAGTGCATCTACATACCCTTGTAGATCGCTAAGCGGAAGCGTTCAAGTGAACGGGGTTGATGGAGTCGTACTCGTCGTGATTCAGATCACCGATGATCAAGTGCCGAACGGACGGCACCTCCGCGTTCAACACACGTACAGCCCGGTGACGTCTCCCACGCCTTGATCCAGCAAGGAGAGAGGGAGAGGTTGAGGAAGACTCCATCCAACAGCAGCATAACGGCGTGGTGGTGGTGGAGGAGCGTGGCAATCCCGCAGGGCTTCGCCAAGCACCATGGGAGAAGAGGAGGAGGGAGAGGGGCAGGGCTGCACCAACGAGAGATCAAATCATGTGTTATGGGCAGCCCCATGCCTCAATATATATAGGGGGAGGGGAGGGCTGCGCCCCCTTTAGGGTTTCCCACCCCAAGGGGCGGCGGCCAGCCTCCAGATGGCATCTGGTGCGGCGGCCAAGAGGGGGGGAGGAGTCCATCCTCCCCAAGGCACCTCGGAGGTGCCTTCCCCCTTGAGGACTCTTCCCTCTAGGGTTCCCTAGGCGCATGGGCCTCTTGGGGCTGGTGCCCTTGGCCCATGTAGGCCAAGGCGCACCCCCTACAGCCCATGTGCCCCCCCGGGGCAAGGTGGCCCCACCCGGTGGGCCCCCGGGACCCTTCCGGTGGTCCCGGTACAATACCGATGACCCCGAAACTTGTCCCGATGGCCGAAACAGGACTTCCTATATATAAATCTTTACCTCCGGACCATTCCGGAACTCCTCGTGACGTCCGGGATCTCATCCGGGACTCCGAACAACATTCGGTAACCACATACAAGCTTCCTTTATAACCCTAGCGTCATCGAACCTTAAGTGTGTAGACCCTACGGGTTCGGGAGACATGCAGACATGACCGAGACGTTCTCCGGTCAATAACCAACAGCGGGATCTGGATACCCATGTTGGCTCCTACATGTTCCACGATGATCTCATCGGATGAACCACGATGTCAAGGACTCAATCGATCCCGTATACAATTCCCTTTGTCTAGCGGTATTTTACTTGCCCGAGATTCGATCGTCGGTATCCAATACCTTGTTCAATCTCGTTACCGGCAAGTCACTTTACTCGTTCCGTAACACATCATCCCGTGATCAACTCCTTGGTCACATTGCGCATATGATGATGTCCTACCGAGTGGGCCCAGAGATACCTCTCCGTTTACATGGAGTGACAAATCCCAGTCTCGATCCGTATAAAACAATAGATACTTTCGGAGATACCTGTAGTGCACCTTTATAGTCACCCAGTTACGTTGTGACGTTTGATACACCCAAAGCATTCCTACGGTATCCAGGAGTTACACGATCTCATGGTCAAAGGAAGAGATACTTGACATTGGCAAAGCTCTAGCATACGAACTACACGATCTTTGTGCTAGGCTTAGGATTGGGTCTTGTCCATCACATCATTCTCCTAATGATGTGATCCCGTTATCAACGACATCCAATGTCCATAGCCAAGAAACCATGACTATCTGTTGAACATAACGAGCTAGTCAACTAGAGGCTCACTAGGGACATATTGTGGTCTATGTATTCACACGTGTATTACGATTTCCGGATAATACAGTTATAGCATGAATAAAAGACAATTATCATGAACAAGGAAATATAATAATAATACTTTTATTATTGCCTCTAGGGCATATTTCCAACACATTGGTGCTTTCATTGAGAGTTCCACTGTGTCGTCACCGTAAGGCTTCATGGCTCCCTAAATCATCTACAACAACGCAGTCCAGGGTGAGGTTTTTCTCCCCAAATAGATTTTCGTATTCGGCAGCCTCGCACTACGGGCCAACTCGCTTGGCCATCTGGAGCAGATCGACTGCTACGCCCCTGGCCATCAGGTTAGGTTTGGAAGATTGAACTACACCGCCAAAATCCACAAAGACTTGATCTTCAACGGATTCGAGCCCATGACAGCCGCGCCCTGCCGCCACGATGAATATGACCTAAATCTGTCATCGGACTGTGCGCAGGAGATAGCGCCTGTAATCGCTCTGGCCTTAGATCCAGAGCAGAGCGCGCCATCCGAGGACGGGAAGCTCAACCTCGCCACAGAGGCCGCCGTCTCAGTGGTGCTAGAGCCGAACACAGATCTGACCTCCAACTAGGCCTGTGTTATCTGAACCTCGGACTCTTCTCCGGCCATAGGCTCCGAACCGCGTGTATCCGCACCCATCGAATCTGACCGGGTGCCGATCTCAGAGTTCATCTCCGCGGACATCTTCCAACATTCACCCCTAGGCGATGTGTTAAACTCATTAAAGTCTCTCTCCTTGGTAGGAGATTCTTGGCCGAACTATGTCCGGCTTGAGTGGGAAGCGAACGACGAAGAACTTCATTACCCACCCACCACCCACTTGATAGCCACTATCGACGATTTGACCGACACACTTGATTTCGACTCTGAAGACATCGACGGTATGGACGACGATGCCGGAGAAGAACGAGAGCCACCGCCCACAGGGCGCTGGACAACCACCTCTTCTTATGACATATACATGGTGGATACACCCAAAGAAGACAATGGCGATGACAAAAAGGACCCAGTTGAGGATAAAACTCCTAGAAAGCAGCCAAAGCACCGACGTCAGCGGTGCCGCTCGAAACCACGCGATGGTAAAAATAGCGATACCGGCACAGGAGGGAATAACACCCCAGACGACGCCAAAGACAATGAAGAAACCGTGGACCCAGCAATGGAGCAGGATGAGCAAGGTGATGGCGAACACAGTCCGGGCCCCCTGTCTGATCACAGCGATGCCGAAGACCCCAATTATCAACCTGTCTCCGAAGAGGAGAACAGTCGGGATGAAGATGCATTCATCGTCCTGGAAAAACAATTGGAACAAGAGCACCTCCACCAGAGACTTATCGCCATCGCGAGGAGCTTGAAGAAGCAGAAGCAACGGCTTAAAGCCACACATGATATGCTCAATAATAAATGGAATGAAGTGCTCGACACTGCGGAAAAATACGGCGGTAATCGCCAAACAAATAGCTACCCCAAACACAAACTGCTGCCCGAATTCGACGATGATGCTATTGCGCCCATACCGCCGGATAACAATACGGCCAATCAACCAGGCCGACCACCTCATAGTCGAGACAGAGTGGCTAATAACGTAGTACACATAATCGCACCCCCTCCCCATAAAGGAAAGGAGGTCGCAACCCAGAACCAGAAACACAATTTACATGAAGACCTGGACAAAAGGGCTGGCAGAACCAGGTCCATTTATGGATCCAAGGAACGCATTCCCGCACAGGATCAGGGCCATCAAACCAAATATGCAGGTAACTTACCAATTCGGAACCAACACCGAACATGGCAACCGTCGGGCCCGCGCTGCGACACAACCAAATACAGGGGTGCTGCACACCCCTTGTGCTTCACCGATGAGGTACTGGATCATGAATTTCCAGAAGAGTTTAAACCCGTGAATATCGAGGCATATGACGGAACGACAGACCTTGCGGTCTAGATAGAAGACTTTATTCTTCACATCCACATGGCTTGCGGAGACGATCTCCACGCCATCAAATACCTACCCCTCAAGCTAAAAGGACCAGCTCGGCACTGGCTAAAAAGCCTCCTCGAAAATTCCATTGGAAGCTGGGAAGAACTTGAGGACGCTTTCAGGGCCAATTTCCAAGGGACCTATGTCCGACCTCCGGATGCGGACGATCTAAGTCACATAACCCAACAACCCGGAGAGTCAGCCCATAAGCTTTGGAACCGATTTCTCACTAAGAAGAACCAAATCATCGACTGCCCGGACACCGAAGCCTTAGTAGCTTTCGAACACAGTGTTCGGGACGAATGGCTAGCCCGACACCTAGGCGAGGAAAAGCCAAGGACAGTGGCAGCCTTAACTACACTCATGGCCCGCTTTTGCGCGGGAGAGGACAGCTGGTTTGCCCGTAGCAGCACCAGCGATCCTGGCACATCCAAAGTCAGGGATGGCAATGGAAAGCCACAATGCAATAAAAACAAATGTCGAAACAACAGAGAAAGCCCGGACAATACAGCGGTAAATGCTGGATTCAGGGGCTCCAGACACGGTCAACGGAAAAAGTCACTTAAAGGCAGCAGAGATGGTCCATCTAGCCTAGATAAAATTCTCAAAAGGTCCTACAGGATTCATGGCACCCCCGACAAACCAGTCAATCATACCAACAGAGAATGTGGGGTCTTCAAGCAGGCCGGCAATCTCAACGCCGAACACAAGGGGAATGGACCACAAAGCGAAGACGAGGATGAATCTCGCCAGCTGAATATGAGGGGAGAGAAGAAATTTCCACCGGCAAAACAATGAACATGATTTATGTCACTCATATCCCAAAGAGGGAGCGCAAATGCGCACTCCGGGGCGTGTATGCTATAGAGCCTGTCGCCCCCAAATTCAATCCATGGTCGGCTTGTCCGATCACCTTCGATCGCAGGGATCATCCGACTAGTATCCGTCACGGGGGCTTGGCTGCCTTAGTGCTCGACCCAATAATTGACAGATACCACCTCACCCGAGTCCTCATGGACAGCGGCAGTAGTCTCAATCTGATATATCAGGACACTGTCTGCAAGATGGGGATAGACCCGTCAAGAATCAAGCAAAGCAGCACTACCTTTAAAGGAGCAATACCAGGCATAGAGGCCCGCTGCACGGGCACCCTAACATTGGACGTCATCTTCGGCTCTCTCGACAACTTTCAAAGCAAGGAGCTAATCTTCGACATTGCTCCATTCGAAGTGGCTATCACGCACTACTCGAACGAACGACCTTCGCCCGTTTCAATGCAGTCCTACACTATGCTTATCTTAAGCTCAAGATGCCTGGACCGCGTGGCGTTATCACGGTGAGCGGAAGTACGGAGCGTTCTCTTCGTACAGAAGAATACGCGGCGGCTCTAGTAGCCGAAGCACGAAGTGGCCTTTTTAAGCCGAACAACTCATCGGTCCTCAAGACCGCCGACACAACCAAACGTGTTCGGTGCACACCTACATGTAAAAGCTCAGATAAACTTGCGCTTGTTTAGCAGCCCTGCCCCCATAGATCGCCCCATAAGAAGACTGTACATGTTTTCCCGTATACATAAATATACATCCAGAATTCCTTGGGTAGCGCTGGAGGCACCCTGCACGTAAGAAGTTTATAGTTCGGCTTGACCCCATTCGGACTCAAGAAGCTACAGTTCATGGTTGACAGTCTAACTATCCCTGGGTTGTTTTGGTAATTCCTAACAACATATATCTCATTGAGCTAATGCCATTTCAAGATAGATGTTTCAGGAAAGCTCAATGATTGGCATGGCATGGATGAGAAAAGTGGATCCCTCAAAATGCTAAGGACAAAAGGATTGGCTCAAGCTCAAAGCACAAGACTCTACATTTTCTATTTTAGTGATCCAAGATCACATTGAGTCTATAGGAAAAGCCAATAGTATCAAGGAGGGATGAGGTGTTGCTTAATGGCTTGCTTGCTCAAAGTGCTTAGTGATATGCTCGAAAGCCCTCAACTACTTTCTCATATCCACATATGACCCAAACCAAAAATCCAACTCGGCCCCATCGATTCTTCCTATCTGGCGCCACCGAGTTCAGATGTCATAGTCACTGCCACAAACCCTAGACAAATCGGTCTCACCGATAGGGATCTCGGTCTCACCGAGATGGGATTGTAATCTCTCTATTTACCTTCGTAAGGTTTTGGTCAAACCGAGATGAGAGATCGGTCCCACCGAGATTGCAATGCAAACTCTCTGTTTCCCTTTCGTAACGTTTCGGTCTCACCGAGATGAGCGAATCGGTCCCACCGAGTTTGCCTGACCAACCCTCTGTGTGTCCATTACCAAAATTGGTCCCACCAAATTTGTGTAATCGGTCTCACCGAGATTACGTTATGCCCTAACCCTAACCATATCGGTCCTACCGAGTTGCATGTCGGTCCCACCGAAAATCCTAACGGTCACATGATTTGCTAAATCGGTCCGACCGAGTTTCACGATTCGGTCCCATCGAGATTGGCAAGTTGTGTGTAACAGTTAGATTTTGTGTGGAGGATATATATACCCCTACACCCACTCTTCATTCATGGAGAGAGCCATCAAAACGTGCCTACACTTCCAATCTACATTTTCTGAGAGAGAACCAACTACACTTGTGTTGAGGCCAAGATATTCCATTCCTACCATATGAATCTTGATCTCTAGCCTTCCCCAAGTTGCTTTCCACTCAAATCTTCTTTCCACCAAATCCAAATCCTGTGAGAGAGAGAGTTGAGTGTTGGGGAGACTATCATTTGAAGCACAAGAGCAAGGAGTTCATCATCAACATACCATTTGTTACTTCTTGGAGAGTGGTGTCTCCTAGATTGGCTAGGTGTCACCTGGGAGCCTCCGACAAGATTGTGGAGTTGAACCAAGGAGTTTGTAAGGGCAAGGAGATCGCCTACTTCGTGAAGATCTACCATAGTGAGGCAAGTCCTTCGTGGGCGACGACCATGGTGGCATAGACAAGGTTGCTTCTTCGCGGATCCTTCGTGGGTGGAGCCCTCCGTGGACTCGCGCAGCCGTTACCCTTCGTGGGTTGAAGTCTCCATCAACGTGGATGTACGATAGCACCACCTATCGGAACCACGACAAAAACATCCGTGTCTCCTATTGCGTTTGCACTCTCCAAACCCTTCCCTTTACATTCTTGCAAGTTGCATGCTTTACTTTCCGCTGCTCATATACTCTTTGCATGCTTGCTTGAATTGTGTTAAGATTGCTTGAATTGTGCTAAGTTGCTAAAATCTGCCAAGAACTAAAATTGGGAAAAGGCTAGATTTTTATTTGGTCAAGTAGTCTAATCACCCCCCTCTAGACATACTTTCGATCCTACAAGTGGTATCAGAGCTTTGGTCTCCATTTGCTTTGATTTCCATAGCTTTTGGTAGTCATAGCCTTGGTTTCACAACCTAGGAGAGTATGGCGTCTAGCGAGAGAAATTACCACCGTAGAGGTCCTTACTTTGATGGTACTAATTTTGCTAGTTGGAAGCATAAGATGAAAATGCATATTCATGGACATAACCCCGCCGTTTGAGCTATTGTGTGTATTGGCTTGCAAGGTGAATTCTTTGATGGGAGAGAACCGAACCGTCAATCTACCGCGGAAGATTTGAAGATGCAGCAGTACAACGCTCAAGCTTGTGATATCCTCTTCAACGGATTGTGCCCCGAAGAATTCAACAAAATTAGTCGTCTTGAGAATGCAAAGGAAATTTGGGATACTTTGATTGATATGCACGAAGGTACCGACTCCATCAAGGAATCCAAGTTGGATGTGCTTCAAAGTCAGCTTGACAAGTTCAAAATGAAGGATGGTGAAGGTGTCATTGTAATGTACTCTAGGCTTGCTCTTATCACAAATGAGAATACTGGCTTAGGAAGTGAAGAGATGACCGACAAATTCATCATCAAGAAGATCCTAAGAGCTTTGGACGGAAAATATGATACCATGTGCACATTGATCCAAATGATGCCCAATTACAAAGATCTCAAGCCAATGGAAGTCATTGGAAGAATTGTTGCTCATGAGATGTCACTCAAGGATAAGGAGGAGCTCCACAACAAGTCAAGTGGTGCTTACAAAGCCTCATGTGAAGCTCCCACATCATCAAGTGAGAAACAAACCTTCAATGAAGAATTGAGCCTAATGGTGAAGAACTTCAACAAGTTCTACAAGAGTAGAAGCAAGGAAAGAAGTTCCAAGTCAAGGTCCTACAATGACAAAAGATCTTCTAGTCGTGAGCGTAATTGCTACAATTGTGGAAGACCCGGACACTATTCCAATGAGTGTACGGCACCCTACAAAAGAAGAGAAGATTCTCCAAAAGAAGAAGTAGAAGAGAAGAATCACCATCAAGAGAAGAAGGAGTAGAGATGATCGTTATGAACGAAGAACATCCCGGAGAAGCAAGGATTCGGAAAGGAAGGACAAGTCATCAAGGAGCTACACAAAACGAAGACATCAAGCTCATGTTGGTGAATGGGTATCCGGCTCCGACTCCGACAATCACTCCGAGAGAAGCTATCACTCCGACTCCGAATATACTCAAGATGAAGGTGTTGCCGGTCTAGCACTTGTGTCAACCAACTCCTACGACATATTTGATTCACCAAATGAAGGACTTGGAAGATGCTTCATGGCTAAAGGCCCAAAGGTATCACACCCCGAGTATGTTGATTTCAATAGTGATGAAGATGACTTGTTAGGTGATGATGATTTACTTGTTGACAACTCTAGTGATGAATACTATGATGAAACGTCAATTAATCATGCTAATCAAGATAAAACGAATGACAATGATAAGGAGAAGATTGAGCTCCTAACTAAAGAACTAAACACTCTTAAGTTAGCTCATGAAACTATCTTAGGAGATCATCGAGAACTTTTAAGGACTCATGAGAAGTTACGCTTTGAAAAGCTCAACCTTGAGCAAGAGCATGAGTTTTAAAAGCAATCAATGATGATCTTCGCAAGAAAAGTTCTTCTTACATTGCCAAGCGTTTACTCTTATCTACTTACATGCCTCAAGTCAAGTCTAGTAACAAGAACAAGAAAGATTCTTCCTCTAGTAGTAACAATAATCATGCTAAATCCAATGTTGTTGCTTCTAGTAGTTCTCTTGATTCCACTAATGATTCTCTTAGCCAAGTTACACTTGAGCAAGAAAATAGCTTATTGAAGGGAATTATAGAGAAAGGTGTTTACAAGAGCCTTGCCGGGAGTAAGCAATTCGAGGAAATTGTACGCAAGCAAGGAAGGCACCGGAAGAACCAAGGTGTTGGTTTTGAACGAAAGTTCAATGCCAATGGAGTTGAGTGGGAAGAAGATCAATACCCCAAGACGAAGTTTGTTCCTCAACAAGAGAAGTATGATCCTACTTCTTTCAAAGGGACACAAGCTCAAGATGATCTTCCACCACAAGACCACAAGCAAAAAGGCAAGGACAAGCTTCAAGAGGAGATTGATGCATTTGAAGAAGCTCCTAAGGCCTTGGTCAAGTGGGTTCCCAAGACTACATCAAGTTCTACTTCATCAAGTACAACTACAACTCCAAGGATTCCCATCAAGATGATGTGGATCCCGAAGAAGAAGAACTAGAGAGTTCTTGAGGGTGACTCCGCCAACATATTTCACTCTTATCATTTTGGCAAGGACAAGTGCAATCAACTTCCACATCTTGCACTAGTTCAAGGAGTCACAAACCCTCTTGTTGGTAAGACAAGGGACAAGGTAACCTAATGCTTTCATGGACATCATCTTGTGTGTGCATCACTCTATGTCTATGGATATCCTTGTTTGTTCCTTGTGGGACTAACCCGTGTAGGTATTGAAAGTGCAACTCACTCCAAAGGATTGCTCCAAATGATCTACATCAACATTGAGCATCCACATCTTCAACACCTACATGAAGTCATCATCGACAAAACCCAAGGTTAGTTCATCCCTCTTAGGGGGGATCTCACATCTAGGGGGAGCTTTACTCAAAGAATTGAGCCAAAGCAACTCTAATGGTGTGAACACAACAATGCTTTATGTAAAAGTGGTAACCCCACTTGTGCTTAAACGATGAGTATGACCTATGATCAAATGTTCTCATTTGACTCCTAAGTCAATATACTCATATATAGATGACCTAGTCATCGCCAATTGCTTGATAGATGCTAGAATTGTTGTGCATGCTTTGTCACATATTTCATTTGCCATTTTATTGTGTGAGCATGTTGGTTGCATATTTTACTCATTCGAGGACATCCACTTGTAGTTTTGATTGTTTGGTTTCTTTTCTTTTGCCAAGTGGATGGACAAGAATGCCTAAGAACCTTCTATAGCTATTTATGCTTTTCTCGTCTCAAACTCTATTCATGCTACATCACAAAGTTAGATCAAGTCAGATTCGAACCACTCTGTGTGAGGAGCACTCAGAGTCCCCGATTCATGATAGACTTAAACTTCCAAAACCTCTTTATGCGTTTCGGTCTGACCGATTCATCCGTTTCGGTCATACCGAGATCACTAAGTTGATCTAGGTTTTCAATCTCGGTGCAACCGATCTGAACTTTTCGGTCACACCGAGTTGCAGTAACTGCTTGCAGTTATGCATCTCGGTGCCACCGAGTTGTTCAACTCGGTCACACCGACAGGGTCAACTATATATACCCCCGGGCCAAAATTTGGAAACTTTTCCGAACCTCTTCGCCCGCGCACTGCCTGCTCTGCCTCCTCGGGTCTCCGGATCGTCCTCCTCGTCGCCAGCGACCTCCAGCCGCTGGTCTCCGCCACCGTCAACGGGATTCTGCCCTGTCGTTGTCGCTGTAGCAAATCCATCGCCGAACTAGGGTATGGATTTGAAACTTTGTGCTATTCCTAACTCCGATTCCTAGCACATTGCATTGCCATGAATCTTCCAGGTTTGAGATCTTCCTATCCAGCGAAATCACTCTGTAGATTAGTTTTGAATTGAAAATTTAGGGTTAGGTTTCCGCTGAACTCATCTCGGACCGACCAAGTTGTAGAAATCGGTCTCACCAATTTGGCTCAGGCCATTGCACATGTGATTCTCGGTCTGACCGAGAATTGCAAATCGGTGTGACTGAGTTCAATTCTTTGTGAAACCCCAGCAGTCTTGGTGCCACCGAACTGTGACTCGGTCTGACCGAGTTCACTAGTTTAGGTTCTAAAAGCTGCTTCGGTATCATCGAGTTTACAAATCGGTAGCTCCGAAATGCTTTCTGTGGAAAACTAAAACTAACTTTTTGACTCATTTTTTTGCAAAAACCTCTGTGCTTTGTGATGCTCATCTGCTCTACCTCATCTATATCTATTCACAGGGTCTGCTGTCAGAGTTTGCATCATGTCAGATTAGAGTGACAGTCAGAACAAGTCTGAGGAGCAAGTTCAGATGAGTGAGGGCACTAGTCCCTCTAGCAGCTATGATGATGGCAGCAGGAGCACACCCAGCAATTTGCCCAAGGCAGCCACCAGGGCCAGAAAGAAGAAGACCTCAGATTCTGAAGATGAGGACTATGTGGCTGTTGAGGATGAGGCCACATCAAAGAAGAAGGTGCTGAAGAAGGAATATGGCACAGCTGCATCCACTAAGCCAGGAATGCAAAAGAAGGCACCTGCCAGGAGAATTCCTACTTCCAAACCTAGGAAGGTTGCCACTGGTGAAACCATGAAGTTCACCATTGAGTCTGATGATGAAGCTGCTGGCCAAGATAAGAAGAAGAAGAGAGTCAGAACTACTACTGCCAAAGTACTTGGCAAGCCCTCTATGAGGAGAGACTCTGAAGAAGAAGAGGAAGAGGTTGCTGCACCAGCACCCAAAGCTCAGAAGCTGATGGGAGATGCTATAAGGTCAGGGGCTGCTCCATCTAAGCCCAAAGATGCACCCAAGGCTGCTGCTCCTAAGCCCAAGTCTGCACCTAAGAGGAACACTAGGAGTATTCCAGCCGCAGAGAAGAACAAGGCCCCAATGCCTGAAGCTGCTGAAGAAGAAGATGAAGACTCACTTGTCTTGAGAAAGTTGAAGCCCAAGATCCTAGATCATAATGATGCTCACCCAGTTGTAGAGGACATGAAGCTCAGGAAGGATGCAGGATGAGATAGTGGAGACTGACTGACCCTATGCTGTCAGGATAAGAACTGCCGTGGACTACAGGTTCCACACTAAGGAACATCAGGATTTCTATAAGACAGTGCTACTTGACAAGAAGCCCATAGTGTGTGACATGAGATGGGTTGACTGGGATTACATCAAGAAGAATGAAGAGCACTATCCAGGAGTTTATGACAGTTTCAAGTCTTGTGGAGTAGAAGACTTTGTTGGCCAGAAGCTCACAAAGTGGAATGATGATCTTATTATGCAGTTCTACTCCACAGCTCACTTCTACCCAGATGGGAGGATAGTCTGGATGTCTGAGGGTACAAGTTACCAATCAACAGTTGAGGAATGGTCTGAGTTGACAAATGCTCCAAAGGAGAATGAGTATGACTTGGATGTCTATGCCAAGAAGAAGAAAGACCACAACTCCATGGCTCACATATACAGAGAGATCCCAAATGCTGCACTTGAGACACATACGTTTGAATCTGTACATTATCTGTTGTCAGGATTACCTACTATCAAATGGATCTTAAGGCACACCTTGTTACCCAAGTCAGGTGATCACAAGATGATCAGAGGCCATGCAATTAACTTGCTCCAGCTATTTGATGTGCCTTAGAAGTTCAAAGTCATGAGCCTGATTGTCAAAACAATCAAAAGGACTGCTGCTGATCAGAAGAGGAGTTGTGGGTATGCCCCACAGATTCAGGAGCTTATAAACTCCAAGATGGGCACTGGCACATATCTTTTGGACAAGGAGCACCTGCCCATCTACCCAGATTTTGAGGACAACACCGTTGTGATGGATGAAAATGAACCATCATCTGTGCAAGCACAAGAGAAGAAGGAGAAGGCAAGGGCTGAGAAGGCTGCAAAGATGCCAACTGCTGAAGAGGCATATCAGATTTTCCTGAAGAGCAAGCAAGATCAGCTTGGCTACTTGATTGCCTCCACTCTGAGTATTGTGAAGGGCTTGGTCACCCTGACTCAAAACCAGGAGAGCTTGGAGAGAATCATAGAGCAGAAGTTCTATGCTCTTGATGTCAAAGTGATAGAGATCCAAACTGTAGTTGAGCAACTCGAGGAGGATGTGGAGGAGAAGAAGGGAAAGTCAACTACTGATGCTTTTGCTAGAGTGCCTAGAGGACAGAGATCTGCTGCAGTGCTTGTTCCAGACACCAGAGCTACATCATCTGCACTAGCTACAGCTTTAGTGCCTCTAGCTCCAGCACCCACTCCACCAGCTCCAGCTACATCAACAGAAGACTTCTTCTGTGGAGCTATCTCTACACCATCACATGAAGACCAAGCCTGAGAGTCGTTTAGCACTATGCATTTTCTATGAACTTTTTGGTAACTTGTTGCCAAAGGGGGAGAAAAATGTATAGATCATAGGCTTCGAGAGAGAGTGTTGCTTTTGAGCTCTCTTGTCTTTTTGGTGGTTGAACTTTGTTATTTGTGTGCTTGATACATTTTGCTTTTGTGAGATACTTGGATGATCATGTGTTTGATCATATGCTATGCTACATTAATGCTTGTTGGATGATATTATTATCTCTTATTTTCTCATATGATCATTCACTTTGCTTCGTGATGAGTGCATGTGTTTAGATATTATCATTTTGACCGCTCCACCAAGATGTATGTGACATGGAAGAGTAACCCATGATCCTAACTCATTATGCATTTGCAGTCCAAAGCAAATATTAAATAATGCACAAATTTAGGGGGAGCTCTTACTTTTCACATACTTCTCAAAGCGACAATGTTTTTCAATCTTATTATCATTCTCGAAGCTTTGATCTATATGTTGTCATCAATTACCAAAAAGGGGGAGATTGAAAGTGCAACTATCCCTGGGTGGTTTTGGTAATTCCTATCAACATATATCTCATTGAGCTAATGCTATTTCAATATAGATGTTTCAGGAAAGCTCAATGATTGGCATGGCATGGATGAGAAAAGTGGATCCCTCAAGATGCTAAGGACAAAAGGATTGGCTCAAGCTCAAAGCACAAGACTCTACATTTTCTATTTTAGTGATCCAAGATCACATTGAGTCTATAGGAAAAGCCAATACTATCAAGGAGGGATGAGGTGTTGCTTAATGGCTTGCTTGCTCAAAATGCTTAGTGATATGCTCCAAAGCCCTCAACTACTTTCTCATATCCACATATGACCCAAACCAAAAGTCCAACTCGGCCCCACCGATTCTTTCTATCCGGCGCCACCGAGTTCAGATGTCATAGCCACTGCCACAAACCCTAGGCAAATCGGTCTCACCGATAGGGGTCTCGGTCTCACCGAGATGGGATTGTAATCTCTCTGTTTCCCTTCATAACGTTTTGGTCAAACCGAGATGAGCGATCGGTCCCACCGAGATTGCAATGCAAACTCTCTGTTTCCCTTTCGTAATGTTTCGGTCTCACCGAGAAGAGCGAATCGGTCCCACCAAGTTTGCCTGACCAACCCTCTGTGTGTCCATTACCAAAATCGGTCCCACCGAGTTTGTGTAATCGGTCTCACCGAGATTACGTTATGCCCTAACCCTAACCATATCGGTCTACCGAGTTGCATGTCGGTCCCACCGAAAATCCTAACGGTCACATGATTTGCTAAATCGGTCCAACCGAGTTTCACGATTCGGTCCCACCGAGATTGGCAAGTTGTGTGTAACAGTTAGATTTGTGTGGAGGCTATATATACCCCTCCACCCACTCTTCATTCGTGGAGAGAGCCATCAGAACGTGCCTACACTTCCAACCTGCATTTTCTAAGAGAGAGCCACCTACACTTGTGTTGAGGCCAAGATATTCCATTCCTACCATATGAATCTTGATATCTAGCCTTCCCCAAGTTGCTTTCCACTCAAATCTTCTTTCCACCAAATCCAAATCATGTGAGAGAGAGTGCTGAGTGTTGAGGAGACTATCATTTTAAGCACAAGAGCAAGGAGTTCATCATCAACATACCATTTGTTACTTCTTGGAGAGTGGTGTCTCCTAGATTGGCTAGGTGTCACTTGGGAGCCTCCGACAAGATTGTGGAGTTGAACCAAGGAGTTTGTAAGGGCAAGGAGATCGCCTACTTCGTGAAGCCTAGTGAGGCAAGTCCTTCGTGGGCGATGGCCATGGTGGGATAGAAAAGGTTGCTTCTTCGTGGACCCTTCGTGGGTGGAGCCCTCCGTGGACTCGTGCAGCCGTTACCCTTCGTGGGTTGAAGTCTCCATCAACGTGGATGTACGATAGCACCACCCATCAGAACCATGACAAAAACATCCGTGTCTCCTATTGCGTTTGCACTCTCCAAACCGTTCCCTTTACATTTTTGCAAGTTGCATGCTTTACTTTCCGCTGCTCATATACTCTTTGCATGCTTGCTTGAATTGTGCTAAGTTGCTAAAATCTGCCAAGAACTAAAATTGGAAAAATGTTAGATTTTTATTTGGTCAAGTAGTCTAATCCCCCCCCCTCTAGACATACTTTCGATCCTACAATGCTTCATCAAAACCAACAAACTGTACCCACGGCCGTACTAGATTCTTTCACCTGGTTCTTTCTTTTTTACAGATAGGCCATCATGATATACCCTTCAAGGACACTGCACAACAGAGACAAAGGCGCAGACGTGTAGCAGGGCCCCATTTCAAGGTTTCTGTTTAGATTAAGACCCTATGTAAACCTTTTTTCTTAGTATTATCTCTTGTTGTTTCATACCCACCTGGCATATAAAATGCCCAGGAAAGCTATCGGCAGTACTTGCGAACTTACGATTCACCATACTAAAATGGATGTTATAGAAGCAGCTAGTAGTGTGCTTTGAGAACTATATTCTCACCACAGGCGCTCTCTCCTCACGCCGGGTCGTAGGACGTGCCTTGAATTCAGGGTTCATTATCGGGGGCTGTATCCAGCCCGGTATATATTGAAAAGTCTGAATACCTTCGGGAGTGTTCGACGTCGCGAGTTTTGGCCTTATATGCATCAGCTCTGAATCATGTCTTGGGTCAATAGTTGGGTTTTCCCGGCTCCTATGCTTTCTACCTTACGTTCCGTTCTATCGGCTAAGGAGGCCAAGAGATAACTACTGTGATTGTGCCCTGGTTCATTCAGACGAGCACCTCAGTAGAGAAAGCCGAAAACTGACTGTCATGATAAGGCGAGAGCTGGTCAACCACTTGATGACTCAGCGGAATCTTTGCGATTCCTCCGCATTAACGAAGGACCGGTATCCTGGTCATGTATGTAAATGCACCATATTCGGATAAATGCGGACATACCTGGGGCTATATAGTAGCCCCGCTGTCAAACACCAATGGCTAAGTGAAAGTGTTAAAGCTCTATAGTCTGATTGCCTAGTTCACCGCACTAACACCTCCTTAACGGACCAAGACGTTGGGTCAAGTGTGATCAAGTGCTTTTCCGAACACCCCCGTGTTATACGCGAGGGGGCTGAAGTCGACGACTGCAAACTTTCAGGTTATATACATATATACATAAACGGCCGCACAGGAGGCACTAAAATACTTTACGGGCAAAAGTATAAACACAACCTTTATTATCATAAGCATTGTTTTTACAATCCGGATACATGTTACTCGAACATAATATTCTTCGAGCACTCTATCAAGCGGGCACCCTCTAATACTTCTTCAAAATATTGATCTGGTATGTCCTTACCCCCGGACAGACCCCCTGTTGCAATATCGATGGCCTTCATCTTCGCCCAATATGTCTTCACACGGGCAAGGGCCATCCGTGCACCTTCTATGCACGTTGACCGCTTGATAGCATCGATATGCGACACCGCACAAACAAGTTGCTGCACTAAACCAAAATAACTATTCGCAGTTGCTCCCCTAGGCCACAGCCGGTCCACGACAGCCTTCATGGCAAGTCTGGATATCCTGTGGAGCTCGGCCCATTCGGCCATCTGCTCATTCAACAGCAGCGGACGCCTTGGCATGCTAAACTGCGACCAGAAAAGCTGTTCCGCTTCATGGCCTTCTCGGGCCTAGAAAAACTGCGTCGCATCAGAAGCACTCTTTGACAAGTCCAAATATGCATCCGGAGAACTCCACATTTGATCAACGGGGCATACTTTGGATCGCAGAACTTAGTTTGTAATAAAAAGGGCTTCCCAGCCGTGATCTTCTCAGCCTGCCGGATATCCTCCCATGCCGCTCTGGCCTCTGACTAGGTTTCCTTTGCCGCTTGTAAGGCCTTCTCAAGGTCAGCCGCTTTTTCTTTGGTCTCTTTCTCAAGAAGTGCATATTGGCTAGCGGCATCCCTTAGCTCAAGCGCCATGTTGGATATTTTATCCTCACTCAGGCGATGAGCAGCCTGTTTGGCTATTAATTCACCAACCGCCTTCTCGGCCGCCGTGTTGCTTATCCTGGCTTGCTCCTTGGCCCGGGCAAGCTCAGCCCGAAGGGTCTCCACGCCGGCAACACCATTTGCAGTCAAGCATACTATAAATTCAAGCATCATGCTCCTATTTATACTCACTGACCGCCCAACAGACATACATTGCACCTCGTCATGCCGCTTGTTCACGAGCGTGATGTCATCATCCGCCACATCAAGTTGCTGCTTCAGTTCGGCAAATTGGGCAGCCCGGGCAGTGGCCGGGGCTGCAGCCGCGTGTGTACAAATTAGCAAAATTATTACATGAGCATATTTATCTTTTGATCCTCTGATCGTCACTAGCCCGTGGGCAACCAGAGTCTCAGGGGCTACTATCTATACACAGTGCACCTTGCGTTTACGGTACAAAACAAGAGGCTACATTACGTACCTCAAAGCCTCTTAGCAGGCTCGTAAAAGCTTCATTCAATCCACTTTTTGCGGACGAAATTATCTCAATCAGCGTACCCATTAAGGTACGATGTTCCTCTAAGATAGGCGCTTGCCGCAGAAGACTCGTCCATATGTCTGGCTGTATATCGGATGGTTCGGGACTTTTGTTGTTGGTCTCTCTAGGAGCCGAACACCCCGGACCTCGGGCGGCTGAAGAGTCATCTTCTAGCCTGGCGCTCCTTCGCGGGTCGGGAGAAATCCTCCAGGACAACACGTCGGGGTCGTCCGCCTTATGGGGCGGGGAAGTATGAGGCGGCGTTTCGCTCTCCATCATCTCCGGAAGGAGAGCCCCCAAGGACGAAGATTATTGAGGGAGGCTATAGGACGAACTGGAAAACATACGTTTCAAAATATTACCCTCACTAACGGGAAAAGAACGGGTTATGCTTATTAAACACCTTTGTTCACTTATGGTTCGGCTAAAGGCTGGCCCCCTTATGGGCACTGTGCGGCAATATCGCCTCCCGAATTCAGGCCCCTAATATGGATTTCTTCCCTCGCTTGGAAGCCTCTGCCTTTAGGTCTTCGGGAGTGGCTCTTTTCTTCCCGTGGGGGAAGGGAATGTTAGATTCTCCTCCCCGTTCACCCTCCGACATGGGAGTTCTGATTTCCCCGGATACGGTGCGTGACGCACCTCCAGTATGAAGGCCGCTTTGGGCCTTTTCACTCCTCTCCTTTTCTTCCCTCAACGGCACTTGGTAGGGTGCCAGAGCCAGCATCCTGGTTAACACTGGGTCCGCTGAGTTTTCGGGAAGAGGGGACGAACACCTGATCCTCTCCGCCTTCTTTACCCAGCCCTGGTAGAGTATGGTTTTCTTAGTTTTGTTAGGAGAAACTTAAATTAAAAACGTGTTCGGAAATTGAGTACTTACCGGGGAATCCGGATGGTTGCAGTCGAGGCCTGCGTCCTCTGTGGTGTCCGGACACCTTTTTCGTGACCCGAAGACTAATTCATACATCCCTTCGAGCATTGTGTCGAAGAAGCGCTGAATGGTTCGTGCTCCTTACGGATTGAATTCCCACATACGGAGAGTTCGACGCTGGCATCGCAAGACTCAACAGACTAACGTAACTTGGATTACGTTGACGAGGTCGATGTCCTTAATAAGGTCTCGAATGCGGCTTTGCAGTATTTGAACTTCATCTAGCGATCCCCAATCCAGCCCCTTGTTGATCCACGATGCAAGCTGTGGCGGAGGACCGGATCAGAAGGCGGGTGAAGCCACCCACTTGGTACCATGGGGCTCCGTGATATAAAACCACTCCCGTTGCCATAGGCCGGAAGTTGCGGTGAAGGAACCCTTTGGCCAGACGACGTCGGCCGATTTTCTTATCAGAGCACCTCCGCACTCTGTGTGTCTCCCATCTATTATCCTCGGCCTTACATTGAAGGTCTTGAGCTACAAGCTGAAGTGTGGAGAGATATAGAGGAAAGCCTCACATACGATAATAAATGATGAGATGTGAAGGAGGGAGTCCGGATCTAGATCGTGGAAATCTAGTCCATAGTAAAACATGAGCCCTTGTATGAAGGGATTAAGGGATAAACCTAGCCCCTGAAGAAAGTGAGGGATAAATATGACCCTCTCATTAGGCCTAGGGGTAGGGATAACCTGTCCTTGTGCAGGAAGCCTGTGAAGGATTTCCGCGGTCAAATATCTCGCTTCCCTGAGCTTCGTGATATCCTCCTCGGTGACAGAGGAAGCCGTCCACCGGCCTTGAAAGCTGAATCCGGACATGGCATGAGGTTCGAAGCGACTGGTTAAGCCTTGGGTGTTGGAACTCGAGGTGAGAGGAGGAGGGAGTAGCGTAGAGGGGAAAGGCGGGTCTCGGCTTCCTTATAAAGATGACGAATATCAAACGTCCCCTACGTGGCCTTAAAACATGCCTATTCCCAAGGAATCATACCAACGGGACGGTTGGGTTACCCACGCCCGTGTTGCTGAGAATCCTATAATAAGGGGACACGATCTCAGCTTCGAAAGACATGCCAATAAAACCGCCTCGCGAAGCATGGAGCAGCAGGCCGAAAAAACAATTCAAAATAATGGATGGACGATGACGTAATGTCCTGTTGTAAAAGTTGTCAACGTATTGGACTCGTGAAAACATTATGCTCTCCACGGTGGTATATGGAATTTTTTTTGCAGAGTCGGACACAATTCTTATGTTCAAGATCTACTTTGGAGTAATCGGAGAAGGAACCCGCCTTGAAATGCCGAAGACAATCTGCGTGCCAGACTCGTCGTCATTGAAGCCTGGTTAAGGGGCTACTGAGGGAGTCCTAGATTAAGGGGTCCTCGGAAAGCTGGACTATATGTATATGCCGGACGGTTGCGCTATGAAGATATGATACGTCTCTAACGTATCTATAATTTTTGATTGTTCCATGCTATTATATTACCCCTTTTGGATGTTTATGGGCTTTATTTTACACACTTATATCATTTTTGGGACTAACCTACTAACTGGAGGCCCAGTCCATATTGCTGTTTTTTTTGCCTATTTCAGTATTTTGAAGAAAAGGAATATCAAAAGGAGTCCAAACGGAATGAAACCTTCGGGAGCGTGATTTTTGGAACGAACATGATCCGGAGAGCTTGGAGTGCAAGTCAAGAAGCTTCCGAGGGCCCCACGAGATAGGGGGCCGCGCCCCCCCTATAGGGCGTGCCCTTGTCTCGTGGGCCCCTCGGGCGGCCACCGACGTACTTTTTCCTCCTATATATACCTACGTACCCCGAAAACATCCAGGGGCACCACGAAACACAATTTCCACCGCCGTAACCTTCTGTATCCGAGAGATCCCATCTTGGAGCCTTCGCAGGCACTCTGCCAGAGGGGGAATCAGCCACGGAGGGCCTCTACATCAACATCCTTGCCCCTCCGATGAGTTGTGAGTAGTTTACCACAGACCTACGGGTCCATAGTTATTAGCTAGATGGCTTCTTCTCTCTTTTTGGATCTCAATACAATGTTCTCCCCCTCCCTTGTGGAGATCTATTCAATGTAAACTCTTTTTGCGGTGTGTTTGTCAAGATCCGATGAATTGTGGGTTTATGATCAAGTTTATCTATGAATAATATTTGGATCTTCTCTGAATTCTTTTATGTATGATTGAGTTATCTTTGCAAGTCTCTTTGAATTATCAGTTTGGTTTGGCCTACTAGATTGGTCTTTCTTGCCATGGGAGAAGTGCTTAGCTTTGAGTTCAATCTTGCGGCGTCCTTACCAAGTGACAGAAAGGGTTGCAAGGCACGTATTGTATTGTTGCCATCGAGGATAACAAGATGGGGTTTACATCACATTGCATGAGTTTATCCCTCTACATCATGTCATCTTGTTTAATGCGTTACTCTGTTCTTATGAATTTAATACTCTAGATGCATGCTGGATAGCGGTCGATGTGTGGAGTAATAGTAGTAGATGCAAGCAGGAGTCGGTCTACTTGTTATGGACGTGATGCCTATATACATGATCATGCCTAGATAATATCATAACTATGCGCTTTTCTATGATCATAAAGGTGGTCCTAGAATGATGAGCATCCAAGTTGGGTATAATAAAAACTATCATAGAAAGTGAATTGGATGCTATGATTAATTTGATACTTGATAATTGTTTTGAGATGTAGAGGTAGTGATATTAAAGTCATGCTAGTTGGATGATTATTAATTTAAAGAATGCTTGAGTTGAAGCTTGTGATTCCCGTAACATGCACGTATGGTGAACCGCTTTGTGATGAAGTTGGAGCACAATTTTATTTATTGATTGTCTTCCTTATGAGTGGCGGCCGGGGACGAGCGATGGTCTTTTCCTACCAATCTATCCCCCTAGGAGCATGTGCATAGTGCTTTGGTTTTTGATGACTTCTAAATTTTTGCAACAAGTATATGAGTTCTTTTTATTAATGTTGAGTCCATGGATTATACGCACTCTTTCACCCTTCCACCAATGCTAGCCTCTCTTGTATCGTGCATCTTTCGCCGGTACCATACACCCACCATACTCCTTCCTCAAAACAGCCACCATACCTACCTATTATGGCATTTCCATAACCATTCTTAGATATATTGCCATGCAACTTTCCACTGTTCCGTTCATATGACACGCATTACTTTTGTCATATTTCTTTTTGCATGATCATGTAGTTGACATTGTATTTTTGGAAAGGCCACCTTCATAATTTTCATACATGTCGCTCTTGATTCATTGCATACCCCGGTACACCGCCGGAGGCATTCATATAGAGTCATTTGTTGTTCTAGCTTGGAGTTGTAAATCCATAAAAGTGTGATGATCTTCATTATTAGAGCATTGTCCTAGTGAGGAAAGGATGATGAATACTATGATTCCCCCACAAGTCGGGATGAGACTTCGGACTTTACAAAAAGAAAAAAAGAGAAAAAAAAGAAAGGCCAAAAATAAAAAAAGAAGTCCAAAGAAAAAAAAGAAAAAAAAAGAAAAAGAAAAAGAAAAAAAGAAAAAGAAAATGAGAGAAAAAGAGAGAATGGATAATGCTACTATCTCTTTTTCCACACTTGTGCTTCAAAAATAGCACCATAATCTTCATGTTAGAGAGTCTCATATGTTGTCACTTTCATATACTAATGGGAATTTTTCATTATAGAACTTGGCTTGTATATTCCAATGATGGGCTTCCTCAAAGTGCCCTAGGTCTTCATGAGCAAGCAAGTTGGATGCACCCCACTTAGTTTCTTTTGTTGAGCTTTCATATATTTATAGCTCTAGTGCATCCGTTGCATGGAAATCCCTACTCACTCATGTTGATATCTATTGGTGGGCATCTCCATAGCCCGTTGATACGCCTAGTTGATGTGAGACTATCTTCTCCTTTTTGTCTTCTCCACAACCACCATTCTATTCCACATATAGTGCTATGTCCATGGCTCATGCTCATGTGTTGCGTGAAAGTTGAAAAAGTTTGAGATTGTTAAAATATGAAACAATTGCTTGGCTTGTCATCGGGGTTGTGCATGATTAAATACTTTGTGTGATGAAGATAGAGCAACAACCAGACTATATGATCTTGTAGGGATAACTTTCTTTAGCCATGTTATTTTGAGAAGACATGATTACTTTGATTAGTATGCTTGAAGTATTACTATTTCTTATGTCGATATGAACTTTTATTTTGTACTCATTTGGGTCTGAACATTCATGCCACAATAAAGAAAACTACATTAAGAATTATGCTAGGTAGCATTCCACATCAAAAATTCTCTTTTTATCATTTACCTACTCGAGGACGAGTAGGAATTAAGCTTGGGGATGCTTGATACGTCTCCAACGTATCTATAACTTTTTATTGTTCCATGCTAATATATTACCCCTTTTGGATGTTTATGGGCTTTATTTTACACTCTTATATCATTTTTGGGACTAACCTACTAACCGGAGGCGCAACCCATATTGCTGTTTTTTACCTATTTCAGTATTTCGAAGAAAAGGAATATCAAACGGAGTCCAAACGGAATGAAACCTTCGGGAGCGTGATTTTTGGAACGAACATGATCCGGAGAGCTTGGAGTGCAAGTCAAGAAGCTTCCAAGGGCCCCATGAGATAGGGGGCCGCCCCCCCTGTAGGGCGCGCCCCCTGTCTCGTGGGCCCCTCGGGCGGCCACCGACGTACTTTTTCCTCCTATATATACCTACGTACCCCGAAAACATCCAGGGGCACCACGAAACACAATTTCCACCTCCGTAAGCTTCTGTATCCGCGAGATCCCATCTTGGATCCTTCGTCGGCACTCTGCCGAAGGGGGAATTAGCCACGGAGGGCCTCTACATCAACATCCTTGCCCCTCCGATGAGTTGTGAGTAGTTTACCATAGACCTACGGGTCCATAGTTATTACCTAGATGGCTTCTTCTCTCTTTTTGGATCCCAATACAATGTTCTCCCCCTCTCTTGTGGAGATCTATTCGATGTAAACTCTTTTTGTGGTGTGTTTGTCGAGATCCGATGAATTGTGGGTTTATGATCAAGTTTATCTATGAATAATATTTGAATCTTCTCTGAATTCTTTTATGTATGATTGAGTTATCTTTGCAAGTCTCTTCGAATTATCAGTTCGGTTTGGCCTACTAGATTGGTCTTTCTTGCCATGGGAGAAGTGCTTAGCTTTGGGATCAATCTTGCAGTGTCCTTACCCAGTGACAGAAAGGGTTGCAAGGCACGTATTGTATTGTTGCCATCGAGGATAACAAGATGGGGTTTACATCATATTGCATGAGTTTATCCCTCTACATCATGTCATCTTGCTTAATGCGTTACTCTGTTCTTATGAATTTAATACTCTAGATGCATGTTGGATAGCGGCCGATGTGTGGAGTAATAGTAGTAGATGCAGGCAGGAATCGGTCTACTTGTTATGGACGTGATGCCTATATACATGATCATGCCTAGATAATCTCATAACTATGCGTTTTTCTATCAATTGCTCGACATGTAATTTGTTCACCCATCGTAATACTTATGCTATCTTGAGAGAAGCCTCTAGTGAAACCTATGGCCCCCGGGTCTATCTCTTATCATATTTGCTTTCAATCTACCTTTATTTGCATCTTTACTTTTTGTATCTATATCATAAAATACCAAAAAAATATTTATCTTATCATACTATCTCTATTAGATCTCACTTTCATAAGTGGCCGTGAAGGGATTGACACCCCTTTATTGCGTTGGTTGCGAGTTCTCAGTTTCTTTGTGTAGGTGTGTGGGACTTTTGAGGAGCCTCCTACTGGATTGATACCTTGGTTCTCAAAACTGAGGGAAATACTTACGCTACACTTTGCTGCATCACCCTCTCCTCTTCGAGGAAAACCAACGCAAGCTCAAGATGTAGCAAGAAGGATTTCTGGCACCGTTGCCGGAGAGGTCTTCGCTCAAGTCAGGACATACCAAGTACCCATCAAAAACCCATCTCCCTCGCATTTACATTATTTTCCATTTGCCTCTCGTTTTCCTCTCCCCCACTTCACCCTTGCCGTTTTATTCGCCCTCTCTTTCCCAATCTCCTCCTGTCCTTTTCGCTCGCTTTCTTCCGCCTTGATTTTGTTTGCCGCTATGTCTGAAATTAGGGAGATTATCATCGATATGGACAATAATGATAACACAGAAAATCCCGAGGCTCCAGCCGATGAACCCCCTATCTTGCATACTAAAAAGTTTCGAATCGGTAGTGGTAACATCATTGGCAAAGATGTTATTCAAGATTTCTTTACTTGTGCCGGTGCTTTACCTTCCATGGGTTGTTCTATTCTTCATAGAACTAGTAGTCTTGTGGATGCTATCGCTATGCTTGTAGTTGAACTTGAAAGACAATTTATGCATATGCATCCTTGCATACAAGGAATTTTCCTAGAATTCTCTAATATTGAGCATTCTTCTGTTAAGCGCGCTATTACTATCTTTTTGGCTCATGAGTTTAGATTTATCATAAGAGAGGACAAAGAAATCTTTGCGCACTATAGGGTGGACGCCGGTCCTCCTCCCATAGAAGCAATCCTCTATGATCAAGAGGAAATTAGACGTTTTCAATCTTCGGACTATGTCGCTTTTAATGAAAACCTTAGAAAAAGGTTCCTATCAATGTCTTGGTTGATTGCATTAATGAGCTTAATAATGATTTTTCCCTTCGAAACAATGAGCTAGGATACTCTCTTGAGTATAAGCTCACAAGATTTTGCCAAAAGAATGCTTTTAGTGATGAAATAGTTGTGCACTATGAAGGGCCAAAGGAGGAACCCGTTCCTCCTGTTATTGATCTTGGGGACCTTTGTCCCACTAAATTTAGCCCTTTGGATTACTTTTGCTTGCCTCAAAGGAAACTTGCTGCCGAACGTAGAGAATATGAGATGAGCTTCCAGGATCTATCTTATTATTACGGCACCACTTAGATCTACCTTTGCTTTTTATGCCTAGCTAGGGGCGTTAAACGATAGGCTAGTTGGGAGGCAACCCAATTTTCTTTATTGTTTTTGTTTTTGCTCCTGTTTAGTAATAAATCTTGCATCTACCTTCTGGTTAGATGTGTTTTTATCTTTTAATTAGTGTTTGTGCCAACTAGAACCTATAGGATAACCTACGATGATAGTTGATTTGATTCTGCTGAAAAACAGAAACTTTGCGCGCACGAATATAGTTTTGCTAAATCACAGGAACGTGATTTTGCGTTGATTCTTTTTGCTGCTATTCAAAAAACAAAGTTTCCAGGACTTCCTATTTTTGTAGGATTTTTAGAGTTCCAGAAGTTTGCGTTAGTTACAGATTGCTACAGATTGTTCTGTTTTTGACAGATTCTGTTTTTCGTGTGTTGTTTGCTTATTTCAATGCATCTATGGCTAGTAATTCAGTCTATGAACCATAAAGAAGTTGGAATACAGTATGTTTAAGACCAAAATAAATAAAGAATGAGTTCATTGCAATACCTTATGCGGTGGTTTTGTTTTCTTTCACTAACGGAGCTTATAAGATTTCCTGTTGAGTTTTGTGTTGTGAAGTTTTCAAGTTTTGGGTAAAGCTTTTATGGACTATGGAATAAAGGGTGGCAAGAGCCTAAGCTTGGGGATGCTTATGGCACCCCAATATATTCAAGAATAGCCAAAAGCCTAAGCTTGGGGATGCCCCGGGAAGGCATCCCCTCTTTCGTCTTCATTCATTGGTAACTTTACTTGGAGCTATATTTTTATTCACGACATGATATGTGTTTTGCATGGAGCGTCGTGTATTATATTAGTCTTTGCTTTTTAGTTTACCACAATCATCCTTGCTGTACACACCTTTTTGGAGAAGCCTATTTGATTAGAATTTGCTAGAATACTCTATGTGCTTCACTTATATCTTTTGAGCTTGATAGTTTTTGCTCTAGTGCTTCACTTATATCTTTTAGAGCACAGTGGTGTCTTAATTTTGAAGAAACTAGATGATGCCCCGCGTGTTGCTACAGGGATTTTGTAGAGGATAATTGATGCGCTTATAAAAATAGTAAATGATACATACATTTGTTTACTGTACTATAAAGATTTTGGAAGGAATTCCACACACAAAATTGGCATGACATGTCCTTATTTTGTCGCATTTGCACATGTAGACGAAACATAGTATATATTGAGAACAATTGAAGTAAACTACACATAATCAGCTCAATAAAGTTCATATAAACCCATAGACTTCACAATTTAGACATAAATAATAGTTTCATAGGGGAGTCCACATATCTGACAAAATGCATAATCAGCAAATAGTAATAACACCAGATTGCAATTTAAGCGGCAATGTAGCTAATTTTATATAGATCGATATTGCAGCTTGTAGGTGCTTGCATGCATCTTGGCGATGTCCTTTATGTTGTTAAAAACAACATTATTCTTCTGCAACATTATTCATGTGAGTGCATGCATCTTGACAATGTTATGTTTCCCTTGCCTGTCCAAATTGCACAATAATCTGGTGGTTTCATCTTCTGTAGTTCAACGCTCCTTTTAGCTAAAGAGTAGCTGTGAAAAATTGTCATTTCAGTTTCATGTTGAATCTGAACCAATCGGTTTATATGAAGAGTATTAAAAGTAATACCTATGTTATTTTTTTCAATGACAATAGTTGCACATTGGCAAGAGGAAGGTGTAGTATTGTTTGATCCCTCTGGTGTATGGATCATCGCACTGCGAATAGCAAATGTTTGGTCAGCGATGTTTGGATAGAGCTTGGAAATTATATGTTCTGATTGATGACAAACCTCTGGATACTTTTTGAAGACTGACGGGTCATCATATCTTTGCTTGGAAATGGCTGAAAGTATTTCATGGTTCAAGTTAGTATTTTGTAGCAAATATGGTTGAAATTAGGAAGAAGAACATACTTTTAGAATGAAAAGAAATTGTCTAACATTTGTAGATAGTAGCATTTGTGCATCTTCAACTGGGAAGCTTTTATTTTTGACATAACTTATGGGGTAATTGGATACCAAATCATTCTTCATTCCCTTTGGTAAGCGCCAAACAACCTCATTTGGTGTCATATAGCGAAAATCTGGATGATTTTCTATTTCATTGACGGTTTCACTTGAGAAATCAACTGATCCAGCATTAGAGTCCATTTTTATCTGGCAATCAAATCCTTTTGTCACATACTTGAACAAATATTTGTACATACTATCAATGGATATTGTGAGGAACAACACATTTGATATTAATGGCAACTCTATTTTTATTGCATGTTGTGTGAAAAAATTCTGTAATATGGTGGCTTGCTCATAGAAATCTTTAGGGCAATACTTTTGTATCATTCCAACTAACCTTTCAAGGATGTGGCAACAGGTTGTGATTGATAGTGGGGGTGTCCGTGACCGCGTGAGACTAAATGCCTACCAAGATGCCTCAAGCAGATTGTACAAAATATATTTGAACAAATACATTGCCCGGAATAATCATCAGATGTAAATAACTAAATTCAGCAGTGAGTGTGTGTGTGTGTACCAATGCAAGCAGCAAGAGACCTATAAAGCAATGAATGCAGACTGGGCAGTAAGAGACCTATTGAGCATAACAGTGAGCACCTTTTGATCTGGAGTTCAATTTGAGAAAATTCAGAAACATAATATTACGTCTATCCTAAATGAAAAACAAATATATGTTGCATTGCTTACAAATATAATTGAGACCATATATAATCATATAACTAAACAGAATGTTCCAGCCCATAGAAAACTGAGACCTTCCTATTTTTGATAGAAGGAAGATGCATAATTATAAATGCTAAAAAGTTGTAAAGGCATTATAAAATTATGTACAAAAATGGCAAATTGGCAAAATCTAGGCAATAAGGCGGAGAAATTGGAAATCTGTCAAATTGTCTCTTCAACAACTTGCAAGGAAAAAAATAGTTTCCTGCCAAGTAAAAGTGATCTGGTAATGTAAGTTTCAACAACTTCAGGAAAATCCATATCCCATTCCATGATACTCTTCAATGAGACGATTTTTAATCCTTTTGGTTAGTTCACCTGGTGCCTAGAGCGACGTTACTAACTAATCGTTCAACAATGTGTAATAAAGATATCTTTATATAGACCAAAAAACTACTCAGAATCTCCTTTCAGTGCTTACATAGTGCCCACAATGAAAGGATAGTATGTGTACAGATGATCACCGATCCAATCCTCATAGTGGTTTTATACACCATTCTGTAGGTTAACACAACATTCCTTTGTTGCCGGCAATGTGGAAAACATGACAGAGGATATCTCTGGATGAAATTGTGGTATGCAAAATTGTTCATTTCGAATCGACAAATGAAGAACCTTTTGTTTCTATATTTTTCTTTCATGTACCCTAGGTCATCTAAGACAACTGATGTCTTTCTAAGATGGAATATGTTTTAGAGAAAAAAAATTACCCCTTAGAATCTTAGAAGCAACATCACTCTTTCAGGAATCAGTATTTTTGTGAACCTTAAAAACAAAGGTAAACAGTTCGGAACAAATTACCAGCTTAACACATAACAAAATATTTCAGAAAACTTAAGCACGTGGGTTGTATCTAGAGGAACTAATGTGAATAATCAAAGGGATAAAATGTGTAGTATGTAATATGCACAGAAACACATAGAAGGCACATATGCTCATCAAGCCTAAATAATTAAAAGTAGGGATTTGCACTTGTGTACCAACACAGGCAACCGTAGATGTACGGAGCAATGAATCCAATCCGACCAGCACGTGACCTATGAAGCAAAACGTCGAGCACCTTTAGATCCCGAGGGCAATATATATGAGAAATTCAAAAGCATAAGCAGAATGGGAAAAATTAGGGGCGGCTGAAAATATGTAGTGTGCAACTACCAGGGCAGGGGCCGGTTCCCGGAGGAGGATGTAAATAGGGTGTGCCTACTGGATTAGGATGGTAGTACAGAGGGGTTCTTATACACACTTTTCCCCCAAAATTGCAGGGTAGTGGAGGCCAAGATAATGAAGGACGATAAATGGTGTGGCGCGTGTGGCCGTTTCATGTGCATTTGTGGCCCGAAGAGTGTCCATCATGGATAACGAAGGGACAGGGGTGACGGGAAGATGAACGAATGTGATGGAGTTAATGCACATCAATTGAACGGCGGAAGGCCTAGCGGCGACGGCTGGCATGGTGGCCATCGGGCGTGCCGGTGACTAGCTAGGGGGAGCATCTGGAATGCACATACGTCGAGCGGCTCGCCGGTGAATCATCGGCCGTGGCTGTGGCATGTGAGTGACGACTGACCGGGGAGAGGAGGGGAAGCACGGGTGATGGCAGCTATAGTAGAGCGTCAAGGTTGGCAGTGGCTGGCCGAGAGGCGGTTGGACTGGACTGGGAGTGTCGGCCATGGCGCCGGAATGGGCTATGGCGGTGTCTGGCTGGTGGCGGCGGTGGCTGGGTGGAATTGGGAAGACGATAGGGCAAAGCCACATGGGTAGCTGGACACGCAATGTGGGGAAGGCGTTGATTGTTTTTCATGGCAACGATGTACAGCCCAAGTGCTTCCACTAACGATGTACAGCCCAGATACAAAAATTGCTCCGATAGCCCAGTTGAGAAAAATGTTGACGTGTACAGCCCAACCTAAACGAATCGAGTAGACGACAAGATACGAGCGATGCGAGCGGACTGCGGATGGTACGAAAGGAATGAAGCGGTATTTTCCACTTAGCGGTGGCAACGCTATGTAATTTTGTCAACTTTTAATCAGACGGCTGTAGGCTACTGATCCATGTTGTATCAATGGCTATAACAATTCAGATGACGTGGCTCGATGTGGAGGCAGGAAAATAAGCTAGTGGGGTGCCCCTATTTAGATAAAGAAGATTGCTAGTCTCTCATGCTTCACTTATATTATTTTGAGAGTCTTTTAGAACAGCATGGTATTTGCTATGATCATAAAGGTGGTCCTAGAATGATGAGCATCCAAGTTGGGTATAATAAAAACTATCATAGAAAGTGAATTGAATGCTATGATCAATTTGATACTTGATAATTGTTTTGAGATATGGAGGTAGTGATATTAAAGTCATGCTAGTTGGGTGATTATGAATTTAAAGAATACTTGAGTTGAAGCTTGTGAGTCTCGTAACATGCATGTATGGTGAACCGCTTTGTGATGAAGTTGGAGCACAATTTTATTTATTGATTGTCTTCCTTATGAGTGGTAGTCATTGACGAGCGATGGTCTTTTCCTACCAATCTATCCCCCTAGGAGCATGCGCGTAGTGCTTTGGTTTTTGATGACTTCTAAATTTTTGTAACAAGTATATGAGTTCTTTTGATTAATGTTGAGTCCATGGATTATACGCACTCTTTCACCCTTCCAGCATTGCTAGCCTCTCTTGTATCGTGCAACTTTCGCCGGTACCATACACCCACCATACTCCTTCCTCAAAACAGCCACCATACCTACCTATTATGGCATTTCCATAACCATTCTTAGATATATTGCCATGCAACTTTCCACTGTTCCGTTCATATGACACGCATTACTTTTGTCATATTTCTTTTTGCATGATCATGTAGTTGACATTGTATTTTTGGAA